>NC_135547.1:52248361-52552914 GCF_045843805.1 Urocitellus parryii
GAGTGATAATTTTGATTGACAAGACCCTTCAGTTACCTCATAACATGGTAATTATGAATTTGTCCTTGGCAATTGTTACTATAAAAGTTCTTGACTCTGTATTATTTATTTAGGATAAATAGAACTTTGAATGTGTGGGGGTCATTTCTGAATATCCACATTGTTCAAGGAAGATCCACTTCAGATATATGTCAAGTAGAAACAATGCCACAATCTTTAAAGAATGATAATAGTAGTTGATATTTATTGAGGATTTACTATGTCAGGCATTGTTCCAATAAGATTAAGGCTATTAAATGATTCACTTCACAGCAGTTCTAGGAAGTAGGAGCTATTGTTTTCATATATAGAGATTGAGGCCCTAAGATGTTAAGCAACTTACCCCAGGTCCCTGGTTAGTACTTGATGGAGGTAGTAATAATTGTACTTAAAATTTTTTTTAAATTTTTTTTTTCAGTTGTAGATGGGTAAAATACCTTTATCTATCTATCTATCTATCTATCTATCTATCTATCTATCTATCTATATGTATTTATTTTTATGTGGTGCTGAGGATTGTACCCAGTGCCTCACACATGCTAGGCAAGTGTTCTACCACTAAGCCATAACTGCAGCCACAATTGTACTTATATTCTTAATTGCATATAGTACATTAGAATTCAATGAAGTAGAAGGAAACTGATACACTCCAGATTGTGCATGTGATATATGTCAGAGCAACTTGTAATGTTTATAGAAAAGATAGAATTAGAACTGAGGTCTCCTGATCTTCAGTACTTCCCACATACTCTGTTTCTTGTTGATGTGATAACTTAAAAACATCTGGTTCTCTTCTTTCTAGTTTTGTCTTACTTCACAGTGCAAAATGGAGGTTTATAAAGGTAGAAAATAGTAAGGTCAGATGGCGTTAACTATTGCACATACAAAAGTAACTCTGATTATAAGAGGTAAGATCCAGAAAGTACTAGGAAGTGCCATGAGAAAAATATAATTTTATAGGGGGGGTTTGAAGACTTAGAGAAATTATATGAAATTGAGGATCAAGGAAGTTTTCATGAAGTTGATGGCATTTGAATTGGGGCACTATGTAACAGGATCTCACTTCACTTTAGGAATCTTAAATGTAAAGTAATGTGTAGAATAAAATAGTGCTGTTAGATAAGAAGAAAGTAGAGAAACCATTTCTGAAGCCATCAGGGTAGTGCAGGTCTGAGAGACAGTGGGAATAGAGGACAGGAAATGGATTTGACAGGGGTAGCATAGGTTAAAAAGAAATCATCATTATGTGGCCAGGGAGCAATGGAGAAGTTGGAACTCAAAATCATTCCAGAAATTTAAGTCTCATTGAGCAATAGCAAAAACAGGAAAATGAGGAGAAAACAGTCATTTGGAAGAGGACATTGTGAGCTCAAACAATACTGTAGGTGGAACATCTGGAGGAAAGTATCTATAAAGATAGATAAATAGATTGATTTATTTAGACAGGAAGAGATGTATCTTTATCTATATCTATACTTATATATCTCTGTGTTCTATATCTATAAAGTTGATACCCAGAGAAACAGGTAGAGTTTGAATTAGAGATTGCAGAGAGCTCTGCAAAGGAACAGGTGTGATTTCCAAGGTAAGGGTTGGCCTGGGCTTAGATGAGAAACCAGAGGACAGGTCACAGAGAAAGAACCATATCAAACATAACTGAATCTTATAAAACATGAAAATGATTTTTAAATAAAATAAACCTAACAAGTTTCTAATACTTTACACTTTTCAATATTTCACATGTGATCTATGAACTTAGAACTCTTCCAACATATAGTTCTTTACAATTTTATAGGTACAGCTAATAAAGGACTTTCCCCCTAAAGCCCAAGTTGACTCAGTTCACTACTAAATACTATTAATTTTCTGCTTTTTATATCAAGTAACCTTTATAAAACTTCTTTAAATCTAACTCTTAGAAGGTATAGTTTAGCACAAGAACCCTTCAGTGTGGCCCTTGGATTGAGGGCCTTAACCCAAGACAAAATACCTAGGTTTTATTCCCAGCCTGGTCATTTATGTCTTTCAAGAATTGTTTATTGAGAATAAGAGACAGGGTGTAGATTCAAACAATATAAATAAAGGCGTTTTCAAATTTGGGGGGTTTAACATTGTATTAGGTTTTCATTGCTGTGATCAAAACACCCATCAATAACATTTTAAAACAGAAAAAGTTTATTTTGTATCACAATTTCAGTCTACAGATGGATGGCTCCATTGCTCTGGGCCCAAGGTCAAGCAAAACATCCTGGCAGGAAGGTGTAGTATAAGGTTGCTACTCACCTCTTGGGAGCTGGTAAGCAGAGAGAGATGGGGAGAGAAGGGGCCACAGGAAAGATGAAGCCTTCTCAGGCATGCCTCCAGGGACCCATGTCTTCCAGCCACACCCCACCTGCCTATAGTTACCACCCAGTCACTCCATTCAAACTAGGGTAGACTGATTAGGTCTCACCTCTCATAATTCAATAGTTTTGCCTCTGAATAGCCCTGCATCAATATAGGAGGGGTTTTTTTTTGGGGGGGACACCCCATATCCAAACCATAGCAAAATGAAGAATTATTTTCTCAAAGTTAAGCATTTGGAATTTGGAAAGCCACAACTCCTATATCTCATCAAGAGAAACTAACCCTGTGTCTATAGTTATTCCAAAAAGATGCAACTATTTTGCATGCTACACTGTAGAAACAGAACCCACTTTCCACAAAAGATGTAAGGTATTAGTGGCTACACAGCCTTTTCTCATTTTTTTTGGATAGAATTCTTTTGCTCCTTTATTCTTTGCCCTTGTCTGTTCAGCACCTCATACTGCAGTCCTTCAAAATTGAATTATTGAGGATATAAATGCTTATATTTATTCACATATCTTCTCTGAGAAATGGGTTATTTTTCTTATGTGATTTAAAGGACATTTTGTCTAGTGTTTAGTTAAACATGATTTTTTGAAAGATGACCAATTACCAATTACTGTCTAATTGCAGAAAAGGAATGTTTAACTGGATAAGCAAGTCCTAACTGATATGCAACAAATAGACCAATAACAAAGAGGAAGCCAAAGAAATTACTTTGAAAATACCTGTATTTTAATTAAAAGTAATTAATCAGCCAGATATAGAGTAAAATTGCCTATTTATATGATACTTATGTTGTTTATCTTTTAGTTATATTAATCATAACTTATATGTGGCCTCTGTCTATATTAACTATATGGTTTGTGATAAGTATCTACATAATCAAATTTTGCCTTTTGGTAATTAGTGGAACCATTTAATAGATAGTATGCAAAACAGAAATTCTTTCAGATAAACAAAAGGAAGTATATATTAGTCATATCCTGAAGTTAATGAATTCCATATTTGGTACCTAGTTTAATAATTTTATATACACTAGCTGAAATACAATGTGCAATAAGAAATATGAAATGCTTATTTGCTGTTTTAAGATTAAAAGATTTCATGCTTTACCCTTGTATAGAAATGGATATACAAAATATGAATTGTGAATATAAAATGACATGATGGGCTGAGATAAGTAGGAAAAATGGGAGGTCACAGGTTCATAGTCACAGAGGAAGATAAAATCAGCTTTCTCAAGAAGACTATATGTGCAGTCAGCCCTCTGAAGGGAACAGGATGTCTCTGCCCCAATCACATAGGGGCCAACAAATGTCTCTATCTTCCCACATACAAAACAGTCCTTAAAACACAAACCATTCAGTAAATATCCCATGCAAATTACGCCTTAAAAACCTATCAACATACAACTTTGATTATTCTCGATTAGGCTACAGGCCTTACAAAATCAGGAACTAAAGAAATATATAGACAAGACTGCCAGGCAACTCAGGTCCTAGTCTCACTGTGGAGACAAACCATTGGGTGTCTATGCCAAATGTTATTTTGTTTTGATAAATGTTTTACGTGTGCAGCCTCATGTGTGTGTGTGTGTGTGTGTGTGTGTGTGTGTTTGTGTGTGTGCATGTGTGCATGCGTGTGCTCTCAGTAATCTTACCTGATTGGGACACAAAAACGAAAGTACCTGCTTCCTCCTGCAACATCCCCAGCCCTCCCATGATATAAATAACAATATAAAATTAGGAATATATAAAAATAATAACTTTTCAATTTTTGAAATACATCTATTTTAATTTTGAAATCCACTCTAATTTTAACATCTTACTGGTAATTTACAAAAAGTATTACTTACTATCATTTTTTCTACAATTATTCCCAAAATGAGTGTGAAATACTGAGTATTTTACTCTTGAGAACTATATATTTCACAATATATAATAATTAATTAATTTGTATGGGATATATAATGAGATAGTATGGGTAAAATGGTATACTTGAGCTAAAGAGTGATTATATAATTACTCATTTTCATCAGATCAAAAATTTGGTTCCACATATTTGGAGTAGAGGTAAGAGAGTGAGAGCAAATGGAAAAAATTACTTATATATTACAAATGTGATGGCTATTTTGTTTCTATATTTAATTTTTTAAACCTTTTGTTTTATAAGTGTATCACCTAGTAGGCATTCAATAAATGTTGGTTGAGGGGCTGGGGTTGTGGCTCAGTGGTTGTGTGCTTGCCTAGCATGTGTGAGGCACTGGGTTTGATTCTCAGCACCACATATATATATATATAGAAAAATAAATTAAATAAAGGTTCATTAACAACTAAAACATACATTTAAAAAAATTTTGGTTGACTAAATCACTGTCCTAATGAAACAGACTGAAATTATTACCACCAGATCCCTAACTCCCTCTTCCCACTACCTCCATTCAACAGGAATTTCCCTGCTGAAAAGAGGGGCTGGAACCCCTCACCAAGAGAGGCACCAAAGAAGTTGGGAGGGAAGGTTTCCCCCTGTCCCTGCCTAGCACAGGCTAAAACTGTAAATGTACCTTTCCTGCCTTTTGTCCAACTAACCTTCAGCTATCTCTTCTCCCTTGCCTCCTCTCTTTTAAAAGTTCCGTTGGGCTGGTGTTATGGCTTGGTAGTGGAGCACTTGCCTATTGCATGTTGAGGATGGGTTCGATCCTCAGCACCACATAAAAATAAATACATAAAATAAAGTATCATGAAAAAAAAGTTCTTTTAATTTTCAGGGATTTCAGTCATGGATTTTTTTTAACCTTTATTTCACTTATTTATTTTTATATGGTGCTGAGAGTCGAACCCAGAGTTTTGCACATGTGAGGCGAGCACTCTACCACTGAGCCACAACCCCAGCCCAGTCATGGAATTTTTAAAACATGTTTCTTCTACCTTCTTTGAAAGCTGACGTGGAATATAACCTATTTTTCTACCAATTTGTCTTTGGATATTTCTGGAGTAGAGTATTATGGCCTTGCATCTTTTCTCCTGGGTGGGATCTTTTGCTGCCTGGTGTTTGTCCTAAGAGATAGGGGTCAAATTTTGGTCAGGACATAGAGAGAGGTGGACAGTGTGTAACTGCAGGAAGTTCCATAGGGTGATTCTGATACATGGACCCACTTGGATAGAAAATCCCTGGCTTAGACAGTTTTCTGTGTCAAATTATAAGGTAGCTAATGTTTCCTGTGCTTTTAGAATCCATATTATTTTAAAAGAAGGAAATAGAAACCTGTAATCATAATGGATTTGAATTACTCTGGGATTGTAATTTGATATCCCTCCAGCATAGATATCAATAGAAACCTAGCAAGATGTGGAGTGTGTTTAGATATACTAGCCAACTATGAATAATACATCTGAAGTTCATTTCTTCTCAGATTTTAAAATAATTCATCCAAAGCATAAGAAAGTTTTAGTTTTTACATGTGTGTGTTTACATATGTATTCTATCCATATGTTCAAATTTTTGCAAGTCAATCTCATGAATGTGATTTAGGACTTAATATTTATAGGGAACAGATAAATGTGAGCAGTGGGAACATGAGGTTTAGGAAGTAATTCTATAAACTGGGACCACTGTGCTGATCCCCACATATTTTCTTTTCTCAAAAGCAATTTGCCTGTAGCCCTGCCTGACTAAAAAGAACAGGATATGTCACATTCTTCAGCAAACTACTTATTATCTGCAGAACAAATGCAGGCCCAAAACAAGGGGAAACTTTTGTGACCATTTTCACAGACCAGATCCCAGAAACCAGAGAAGTAAGGACAATTCTCTCTAACCATAAAATCTGTTAAAACAGGTTCCAATTAGAACTGGTCAGAATCGACCAAAATGACCTAGAGATGTCATGCACAAGGGGAACTTGAAATTCTGGTGTCATCCTGCTATAAGTAAAAAGTCAAGAGGTGGACCTGGGCAGAACTCTCTGGAAACTTCTTTGGGAGTCCCCAATAAAACTCGGTAGAAGAGGCAGTTTGTCTTTCTTCTATCCGAGAGGACCGACTTTCTCCCTTAAGAGTACCCTCTTTCTCGTTTCCTATCCCTTCTAATAATGTCATGCCTGTTTTCCTGAGCTACAAATCTAAACTCTTTCTGACTTGATTGTAAGAATTGACATTTGAAGAAGGGCTTTTGTGTTGCCTCAGTTTCCCAGAAGATCCCAGCCTTGTATGACAGGAACAAGAAAAATGTATGGACAAGTAAAAGTTGGAGATTAAGGAGCAACCAGAAGTCCAAGATAGAAAGCTCTTTCATCAGAGCTGAAGTCCACTATACAACTTAGGAGACAGGGAGTAAAGTAAGTTTAGCACAGCTAAACTCTAGAAGACTGATCCTGATTCATTTTTGAGAACCCAAGGGGTTGGGCAATTAAGGGGTGATGAAAAATAGTCAAGAGGCTCGGGATAGATGATGTGTAATTGGAGAAACTTTACTACTTCATGCTGATTTGGTGGATATATTTTAATTGTTGAACACAAATAAAAACGTTTTTCTTGTTTTATTTGTTGAATTTTCAATCCTAAGGCATTATTCAAGTAAGAATCAAAGACTGGTTCCTCCACCTTAATATTATGGTAGAAGGATGCAAGGATGTACCAAAAATATCCTTAATTCAAGGACAGAGATTGTGGTTTGCTACAATTTTGAGCAAAGAACTATGCACCACTCTGGGCTATTGCTGCTCCCTGGTGCTGGGCTTGTGCAATTCAATCACCTGCAAATGTTTTCTCCATTTCCCCCCTGGTTTTTATTTATTTTTTAAAATAGATTTTCACAAAGGATAATGCCTTAAACAAACATGCTTTTGCACATATTCATAGATAGCATGTTTCTATGAACTATTCTAATAAATAGGAGATTTTAATTTTTTTCACTAGTAATAAATGGATCAATTAACTGACCTTTAAGTAGGAGGATTAAAGACCAAGAAACCAATGTTTTGTCCAATTTCTATGAACAGTGGCAGCCTTGTTTAGGGGAGGAAATTCCAAGATTTACCCGCCCCCCCAACCCCACCAGTGTTTCAGCACATGGCTGAGGGGTGGAAATATTTTGGGAGCTTTATATAATACTGTTCAGGATGTGTTGGGGATAACTACTTGCCTTAGGGCATCATACTGTATGAGGAACCATGGACCATACTGCCTAATGTGTGTGACCTAATATTTTTGAACCCTTGTATTATTTCACTTAACTCTTGTAATATAAGCTTTTGTTTCCTTTTTTTACAGATGAAGGAAGCAAACCTTAGAATGATTAAATAATTTGTTCTTCAATACAGAGATATCCAGTAACATTGCTTTATATTTCAACTTAGCTTTATCTGATTCCACATGCATCCTTATTATCCATTGCACAATAGTTTTTCTTACTATCCACAAGAAGAGCAGAAGTGAGGTAACCTGATATATCAAAGTTAAGTTAGCTGTCTTTCTATGGCATTCTAATATTCATTCATTCATGGTTGGATATGTCATGTGAGGAAAAGGAAGGTAGCAAAGAGTTTCACGTTAAGAATAAAAGGGTTATAATAAATGATATGATTGTAGTTTACATTTATTGCATGTGAATCTATATACAAAGCTTTTGCCTCTGTCCTGAGCAGCAATGACTACCAGGAAAACTTTTGTATTCTTCCAGTAGTTGATGGTGGTGATGAATCGTGGTAGTTGACAGATTTCCAAAACCATTTGTGATAGACTTATAAAATATTTTTTTCTATGCAGCCAGCATCCAATCAATCAATGAGTCAATGATGAATCATGAAACACATTTGTTGACAAATAAAACCTTGTGTGCTGTGCCAATCAATCCAAATGTTCCACCAATGTTCCAATTGCCAGCCATGAAATATTACTCTGAAACATGGAATTTATGGTTGGAATAGGCAAGTATCAATCTAGCTATCCTGCTGCCTTTCAGCAGATGCATCTTGCTATTCAGCAAGCATAGCGTACTGTACTGATTCCAAGTGTATATTCATCTTAGACTTAAACTCATTTATTCTGCCTACTCTAAATATATTATATACTATGCTGCTCCAAATTCCAATATCTTTCTTGGAGATGGGACATTTTCAAGACTTAAATATAGCCTTTTCTTTTACTTGCATGACAACCAGATCTGTCCTTCTCATAGTGTTTAAGACAAGAATAGTCATTTGTGTTAATTTGATATTAGTAAGGGAAGGATGTTTGCAAAGGAAGATTATACCAAATTCTCACAAAGAAACTAGGCTTGAAAGAGTTATTTGAATTCAGGACTTTGATGGCAAAAATTAGATTTAGGGAAAACAAATCACTTTCATTTTCAACTCAACCAAATGAGTGTTTTTAAAAAATATATAATTGCTCATAAAAGTACAAATGCCTCCTAAGAGGAATGACTATGGGTTTTTCCTCCTTTATAAAATATTAGTTCAGCAATAGTCTTATTTATGTGATGAGGAAATAGGTGAGTGGTTAATGATCTATCACCAAGAATATTTAGGTGCAATTTCAAGGGATAAAATCATATAACATGGTATTCATGATTTAATTTTTAAAAATTGGACTGTGAAAGCATGTGCCAAACTAAAACAATGCTCATAATAATTTTATAACTTTTTTAAAGGTTACAGAAGATATTAAACATCTTACAGTGCCTCTAAAATATCATTTGGCACTCCACTGATTATTGTGGCAGGTAACTGACAGGTTTTATAAAACTCTTTTTGATTCTATTGTGCACATACTTTAACTAATTTTTGCTGACACTGTTCACAAAACCAAACCAGTATCAGATCAATGTAAATCATTTAATGGGTTAATTTTCTTGTGATTCAAAAAAGAGAGAGACTTATTTGCGTCTCTTAGACTTGCATTAGACTGATTTTAACATTTGGCACATGCACTTAGCCATTGATAAAGAATGTTATATTGCATAACAAAGTTTGCTTTGAGTATTTTACATCAGGAGATTATATGCAGAATTGGAAATTGTAAGGGCTCCATTGGTATGATGTGTACCAGCCATGAATGCAACAAGTATTAATGAAATTATTTGGTGGATTGAAATATTTGTTGTGGCACACAAAGAGGTGTGACACATTTTCTCATACATGTGATTACATCACACAACTTCCAAATCCATCCTTGATTGTCAACCTGTGCATTTTCCTTGTATTTCATTTCATCCTGTAGATGGCCTGCTATTGCTTCAAATAAAGAATACTCTAAAAGGAGTATTTGTTCTCCCAAACCAGCACCTATCAAAAAAGGTTATTTGCGTCCTTGATTGCACAGATTTCTTGGTTTTATTGTTTGAGAATCTTGGAGTAATCATTTAACATTTGACTTTTAAAAAATGCTTTCTGCTTTTTCAACCTACCTTTCATACCTCAATATATATCCCTTTCTATTCTAATTTGACAGCTTCATCCCTGTTCAATAATTTCTGGCTCAATTAAGACTTTACCTCCTTTCTGGTCTTCCCTATGTTCATTCTCAGTCTCATGACTCTTCTTTGTTTCCCATTGTACCTTGAGCATACCTGGATCATAGTATGGTCATTGTGGTATTCCAGAAGTTGTTTTGGTATACACTCATTGCTCAATAAATGCTTGTTAAATGGTGATATGTGTTAGCTTTCTCCATACATAAGAGCAGAACAAATGGCATTTTCTGTAATATTTCTGATAGCTCTGTGTTCAAATGTATACTTTTGTCTACAGTTGAGACTTCTATATATGAAATAATGTGTCTTAAAAATATAATTTAATGAAAACACTGATCTTGGCGGGCATCCCCGAGGCGGAGGAGCCAGGAAGTAGCGCCCTGGCGGCGGAGCTGCAGGTCCCGGCTGGTGGTCCATGCTCACCGGGTCCAGGCGGTGGAGAAGGATCCTCTTCAGGATGCGGTGGCCTCAGCAGTGTGGCCTGGCTGTGGACATCAGAGGCGAAGAGATGGCCTGACCCACAGGCCCCCTGGAGAGTGGGAGGGTGACTGAGGAGCAAAGTGTGACCTGGGGAGCAGGAGGCCTGTTTAAAAGAAAGACCCATCAAGGGAGACAGTGCCCTCAAACACTTCTGTGCAGCTGGCAATGCAGGCTTCTGCTTCACCTTAAAGGAAGCATTAATCATTCATTTCCAGAAGACATGAGAAGAGAGAAGTGAGCCTCTGGTATCATGCAGGTTCCTTGCATTGTCCATAGGATAGAAGAGAGAAGAATTGCTTCATGAAATTTGATCCCCTTTTTCCTGAAAAAAACGCACTGAGTAGGCAAGTCCTTGGATACCATGCAAGAAAATCTTCAGGCCTGAAGGTCAGACGTGTCCAGATGTTGACTTGAAGGATATTAGCTCCTAGAAGCTCTCATCTTGGCTGCAGTGTTTTCTCCTGTTGATGCAAAGCAAGAAAGTGCAGTTGGCCCTACACCCATTCTTCTGCATCCATCGTCCCCACCAGCTGGAAATCCAAACTATCAGGAAAGGAGTTCTTTCTCTCTGGATAGATACTTCTCTCATCATTGTTTCTTGGATCTTACAATACTACAGAGAATGACACTGCCCTTTCATTGTATTAGGTGTCAGAAGTTATCTAGAGATAATGGAAGTGCTACAGGAAGAAGATATGCAGTGTTTAGATGCAAATACCCTTCCATTTTTGTAAGAGACTTGAACATGTGTGGACTGGTGTTTTTGACGGACTTTGAACAAATCTCCCTTAGATTTCCTGTGAAGTTTCTGGTTTCTGGGCTTGAGAGTGTTCAGGACTTGAGTGTGAGTCAGTTCCATGGGATGTGGTAAGGGGGCATTCGGAGCTGTTGTGCAGAACCTCAGTGATGGCTTGTAAGGCCACATGCAACACTGGAAGCAGCAGATGAGAAGGGAGCCCTCTCCCCATGTGTTCAGCTTAACTCTTATCTTATCCAAAATCACGACTTGTGAAATGTTGCAGAAATGGAGTCATGCCAAAAAGTTGGGATGTTCTGGGGAGCATGTGATGTCATTCTATTTTGTCTCTGCATTATGATGTGTTACCGGGTAAGAACTTGAGGATGTTCTTAGGCTATGGATTCTCCTTCCCTGGGAAGGGGCTTCTCAAAGCAGCCCTTGTCCCTGTTTCACTTGCTTCCCCAGGAGGACACAACAAGAACGTTCTCAGAAGTTGGCCCCAAGTCTTGGTCTTTCAGCCTCCCAAATTTGAGAAATAAAATCTGTGCTATGAAAAAAAAAAAAAAAAGAAAACACTGATCTTAGTGAAAGAGTAGATATTTATATTGTCTAGAATATGGATTGGGTGTGTTATAGTGGAAAACTGAAACTAGTGTTGGAGGAATTTTAATTATTATTAGACAAAAGTCATATCCTCTGCATTCCATGGGAAAGAACTTAATATTGAATGGCTTCTTATACAAAAATTAATGTGTTGAAATTTAGAACAGATAATAAGAAAAATGTCAAAAGGCAATTCATCCTATATGCTTAAGAATACCTGACATTGTGTACATCCATTAAATCATCAACCAGAATAATATGGCTAAAAATTTTTACACTTTGTTATCAGTATTATGTTATTGGGGCAACAGAGATATACACATTTTCATCATTCAATCAAAGCTAAGGAACATCTCTGAAATTTTTAATCTTAGAACAATTTTGCTTGGCATTGTCAAATATTAGAATGTTTCTACATGACATTTTTTTTTCGATTCTTCATGAAGAAAGTAACTTTTCATACTATGATTATTGAACTTACATCAGTGGTATCCAGTCTTCTAAGCAATGAACCACAATAAAGGTAGTGGTAGTTTTATTAATGTAGTTTGAAATGGAAACCAGAAGGCTCAATATTGAATGAATATAAAACCAATTTGATCCAATTATATCTGCTGTATACTTTTCTGTGAAAAGGAATTATTCAGGATAAAATGATGATGAGAATTTAGATTCAGTATCTATTTGAAGAGATTACTGAACTTCATAAATACTGAATCAGTAATTGATCATGGAATGAATTATTTTTGTACCTTTTATGAAGACAGGGAATTTTTTTTTTTTTTTACCAATAGGCAGATGAAGGCAAGAAAAGGATCATAGTCACACCATGTTCTTAGGTTCGCTGATGGGTAGAATATATCAGTAAGCTATAAGTATGTCTTGAGCCTCAATGTACAAGGCTGAATTAACACTATAGGCCTAAGGGAAGTGCAACTTGTGAGAGTAATTACAAACTTATATTAGGCAATATTTTTTTCTAGTTTCTTATATGAACATTTCCTTGGCCAATTATGATTTCTACTTTTAAGCACACATGCAGAGGTACACGTGTTTGTGCGGGAACTGACATTCATATCCATATTATATATGTTCAAAAATGAGAAGTATCTGGAAACCTATGGAGATTCTCTGCCCCATGGAAGATCTGTAGTGTTTGATGTATACATACACAAACAATCTGTACTGCATAACACAGTATAGCATAAATATACTCACAACTTATTTGGCAATGACAATATTATGTCTATAGGCTTCTTAAAGTATGAATAAATACTCAGGATAATTTGTTCCCTATAAAAATGATGCTACTTTCCTATTTTTCTTCAAAATATATAAATAATATCATAGTTAAAATACTTTCCAGTTAAAAATAATTGATATCAGGACACCTTTTCTGAAACTCTGGAAGCAGTATATAGTTTTAATTTTGTCCTTATTCAGAACTATAGTAGCTTTAACATAAAGAATGATGAATATGTATCAAGCCTTATGCTAAACACTTAATATTTGATATCTCATTTGGTTTCTACCATTATCATGGTATTATCAATGATTACCTCATTTAACAGATCAATAAATAGTTATTATCCATGCTCTTAACTCATGCTATATTGTTCCCTCTGTTGGAAAATATATTTGAGTAATTTTCATTCCTATATTTTAGTGTATTCTAATCTTAAGTAACAGTTTTAAAACTTATTAAAAGAAATCTTTGGGGACTTTAATATTTTTTCTTACTTCACTCTGTTTTAGTCTTATTTCTAAAGCCATGTTTTTTAAAGCCTATATTCTTGTGTACTTTCATAATAGGCTAGTGCCACTGCCACTGTAGATAAATGAGTTGACCTTGTTGATGTTTCTACCTGTCACAGGGAATTGAAAGCCCAGCTGAGAGCAATTACAAGCAATATTACTACCTTGGCAGGAGCTGTCAAGATTCACATTGCTGGTTGGATGCTGGATATGTGTATGCTGAATGACAGTCACAGAAATGGGACATTTCCAGTCATCTTTAGAGATGGAGAAAGTCATAAAATTCTAAAAGCCTTTGTTTCCATGAAATCTATGAGGAGTACAAGTAAATCATTATATATTTGTAAGTGCATGTGTATGTTTTTGTGTGTGTTGGGGCAAACAGTTCCCACACAAACATGTGTACCTCTGCATGTCTAGGAAAGCTTGTTGTTCCTGCAAGTGAGATAAGATGAACTCTGTATGTGATAACAAAGAAGATGGAGAAGGCAAACTGGCCACTTCCTTATCTTCAGTCTTTAGAAGAAATCAAAGCCGAGTGGCCTTGGTTGTAAAATTTTTTTAAAAAATGTGTACTCATAAAGCATTTGAAGAGGCCAGGCACAGTGGTGCACATCTGTAATCCCAGTGGCTCATGGAGGCTGAAGCAGGAGCATCACAAGTTCAAAGCCAGTCTCAGCAAAGTATTAAGGTTCTAAGCAACTTAGGAAGACCCTGTCTAAAAATAAGAAAAAAATAACAAAAAGTGATGGAGGATGTGGCTCAGTGGTTAAATGCTCCTGGATTTAATTCCTGGTCCAAAAAACAAAAACAAAAACAAAAACAAAAAACCCACAAAAACCTAATCTGAAGAAATTCATTTGCACAGTAGGCATACAACCTGCCCTATATATTCTCCTTGTTTGTGGTTGTGGGGCCCTGCATTGCATACTGGCCTGCCATTGCCAAGGAGCATCTCTACAAGAAAATTTACAAATCCTCTGTTGAGTCCTTCAAGTTCTTTCTTTGAGATAAACACACACACACACACACACACACACACACACACACACTCACACACTCACAAAACAAACAAACAAACAAAACAGTACTCTGTGGTCTTTGCAACCCTGAGGTTGAACAGTAAGTATTTCTGAATTCCTGAAAACTGCTATCTCCAAACTCCAAGAGAATATAATAGATCCACAATTCTAATTCCAACATACTAACATTTCCTTTACTCAGAATCCAAAAATGGTAAAATAACCTAAATTCTAAATTTACTTTACAAGCATATAGAACAGTTTTGGCCATTAATTGTGATAATCTTTAAGATATTCAGTATAGTCCAAAATGAAACAAGTATGTCTATTCTAGTTTTAGAGATATTTTATGATGTTAGAATTCTAATGTTGATATATTTACTCTCCGATAATGAGATTTAAAGAAACATTTAAACACAGTAGTCAACTAATGAGAATATTCAATTACATATTATTTGTTATAAACTCCCATATGCTAATATCTCAGAAATTGGATTGTCTAAGAGGTTTCTGGAACACAATAAGAATTTTTGGCCATTATGTGGTAAATGAAATTCTCTAGGGAATTAACATAAACAACTATGGTAATTTTTCTGAATAAATATTTTATTTCATCTTTATTTATTTATTATAGTAGATTGTAGATTGTAAAGCCCAATTTATCAACAACAATATGGCACAATTACCTGATAGGTTAATGCCTGAGCCTAAATGTTAAGTCTGGATCAGAAGCACAATCTACTGGCATACATTAAAGGAAGATTGACTAAAAGTGTGAGTGACTTGGGATCTTATTCCCAATTTGGAACTGGAGAAATGTAACTATTTCCAAAGATGTTTTTGAGCTTTTCACTAATGCAGTTTTCTTGTAAAGAAGCAATGTATAATGTGTACATTCCTCAAATTTAGGATATTTTATTATCTATTATATATATATATATATATATATATATATATATATATATATATGATTTATTCCAAGATAAAATATTAACAAAATTTTTTCATAATCCCAACTTTAGAGTATCTTCTCCAGTCTCCACAAAAGTTAAGTTTGTTCTATTGCCTAACAAAAGGTAGAGGAAAGTTGATCCATAGGCTTATCTCTTCCTTTACCATTTCATGATTAACAGCGAGAGCTGAAGCTGGGTGCAATGGCACATGCCTGTAATCCCAGCAGTTTGGGAGGCTGAGGTAGGAGGATTTCAAATTCAAAGCCAGCCTCAGCAAATATGAGGCACTAAGCAACTCAGTGAGGCCCTGTCTCTAAATAAAATCCAAATAGGGCTGGGGATGTGGCTCAGTGGTAGAGTGGCCCTGAGTTCAATCCTTGGTACCAAAAATCAAAATAGAAACAAACAACACATTAAGAGCAAAGTCAGCACTTCTTGGAATTAAAGATTATTGAAAATGCACCTGTTGCCAATCTGGATCCTTATTTACTGAAAGTCTTCTTAAATAATGGATTAAAAATAAAAGGAAATTTTGTTTTTTGCAGATTTCTCCCTTGAGATGAAATAAATAGATCTCTGGTTCTTAACCCTACTTATATACTAAAACCACTTGGGAGCTGTTAAATTAATGACTGTCATCTTTTAAAATTTCACAGCTTTATTGATGTATAATTGACATAACCTGCAGAAATTCATAATTAAATTTTGATGTGTTTACATGTATTTACAATGGTGATTTAGCATCACCAAAATCAACATAATAAATGTATCTTTCCATTCAGGTTTCCTTTCAGTAAGTACCATTTGGTAGTCCTCATGCCCTTGTGTTTACAGGTAGCCACTGACCTGATTTCTGTCATTTCAGAATAGTTTTCATTTTCAAAGATTTAAATAAATGGAATAATGCAATATTTTTGTTTGCCTTTTTTTCACTAAGCATAATTATTTGAGATTCATCTGTTGTAACATATATTTATAGTTTATTCCTTTTTATTACAGAATAGTATTCCACTTTGGCATAAAATTGTTGCTATTGCACAATAATTAAAGGACAGGAATACTTAACAAACCTGATTTCACAGTTTATTTATCCTTTCACTGAAAATTGTCTTTTTCTGGTTTTTAGATTACAAAACTACTTGAATGAATGTCTGTGTACAAGTTATTATCCGAACATATGCTTTCATTACTTTCAGATTGAAGCCTGGGAGTAGAATGGATGGACCAAATGTTAGGAATATGTTTAATTTTGAAAAACATGTATAGTCAATTGTTCTGCACCATTTACTGAAAAAAAATATCTTTTCTCCCATGAATTATTTTTTCATCTTCATAAAAATTAAGTTGTCCATATATATGTGAGTGCATTTCTGTGTTATACTATTTCATGGTCTAGTTTAATATCAATGGAACCCTATCTTCATTACAGTAGCACTATAAGAAGTCTTGAAATAATGTAGTGATAGCAATCCAACTTTTTTCAAAGTTGTTTTGACTGATATGTGTCCTTTGTATTTATATAAGAATTTCAGAATCATTTTGTCAATTTCTGTAAAAGTCAGTTGGGGTTTTAATTAGGATTGTATTTAATCTATAGACCCATTTGGGGAGAATATTAGTAATCTTATTAAGTATTCTTAACAGTATATAATTAAGTTAACAATCTTAATTCTGAGTCTTTCAACCCTTCAACATGATATACTTCTCTACTTACAAAGGTCATCTTTAATTTCTTCCAGGTACAAGTCCAGATCTCAAGATACCAATTTTTCATGTATATTGTTTTCCTGTTTCCTATTCCTTTGTATTTTCTCACTGATTTTAGTAGTTTTGTTCTTATATTTACTCTGGAATTAATTTAGTCTCTATAGTTTCTTAAGGTAGAAATTAGGATTTTTGATTGGAGATCATTCTTCTTTTCAAATATGGGTACTTAGCATATAAATTCCTCCCATAAGTACTGATTTAGTGACATTTCATAAATAATGGTATATATTGTGTTTTCATTTTCATTTTATTTCCAATCTTTTCTAAAGTAATTTTTGAGGTCAGTGTTTATTCATGGGTTATATGGAAGCTTGATAATTAGTAGTATTTGAATTTAGGATTTTCCAGATTTTTTTCTTGATTAATACTTTAATTTTATTGTGGTCAGCACAATTCACAAGATTAGAATCCTTTCAGGTTCATTGAGACTTGCTTAATCACTCAGAATAGGATCTATCTTGGTGAATGTTCATGTGTATTTAAAAGGAATGTGTAGTCTGTTGTTGGGCAGAGTATTATATAAATATCAATAAGATCAAATTATTTGGTAGTATTTTTAATCTAATACATCCTTGCTGCCTTTCTATTTTTTCTCTTAGTGAACAACAGAAAACTATTGAAATCTCTGACTATAATTATGGATGTGTTTATTTCTCTTTGCTGTTCTATCAGTTTTACTTCATGCATTTTGGTACCTGTTACTGAGTACATGAAAGTTTAGGGCTATTATTTCCCTTTGACAGACTGATGACTTTAATACTATGAAATGATCTTCTTTTATACATATTTATTCTTAGGTGTAGATTAACACAATTTTATTTATTTATTTTTTTATTCATGCATTTTATTTAATTAATTAATTTTTTAGAGAGAATTTTAATATTTATTCTTTAGTTTTTGGCAGACACAACATCTTTGTTTGTATGTGGTGCTGAGGATCGAACCCGGGCCGCATGCATGCCAGGCGAGCGCGCTACCGCTTGAGCCACATCCCCAGCCCAATTTATTTTTTTTATTCATTTTATTTATTTATTTATTTAATTTATTTTTTATGTGATGGTAAGGATCAAACCTAGTGCTTCACATGTGCTAGGCAAAAGTGCTTTACCACTGAGCTACATCCCCAGCCCATGAAATGACCTTTTAAAATTCTTGATAATATCCTTTGTTCTGAAATCTTCTGTGGCGGATATTAATATAGACATTAAAATTTGTTTTGACTAATATTGGCATGATACATCTTTTTCCCACCTCTTAAAGATTGAATGTGTTTCTTCAAAAATGATAGCCTGAATCTCAACACCCATGACCTCAAAATATGACCTTATTAAGAAATACGGTATTAAAATAAAATAATCAGCATGGGCTCTAATCAAATATGACTGTAGTCTGTTAAAAAAAAAGAATTTGCACACGGAATCAAATATACACACAAGAGGAAAATCATGAGAATACTCAGGAATAGGGAAAAATCATGTGGAGAGAGGGCAGAAATTGGTCTGATGCAGCAGTAAGCCAAAGAGTTTGATGGATTATCCAGCAATCACCAGTAGCTAGTAGATTCAAGAATGGAGTCTCACAGGAAGCATGGCCCTGCTAATAGATTGATTTCAGTTTCATATTTTGTTTTTTAGTCTTCCAAACCTTCAGACAATATTTTCTCTTGTTTTAAGGCAGTTAAATGTTTGGTACTGTGTTATAGCAGCCCCAGATAACTAATACACCATCCTATTATTTATAATGTATCTGTACATTTACGGTAGATTTCAAATAGGCAGCATGTATTTGGGTTTTGCTTCATTTTTACTGACAACCTTTAATTTTAATTGTGATATTTAAATCATTGCATTTAAGGTGAATGTTGAAATGAAAAGGTTTAAATGTACTATGCTGTATTTTTGTTCTTCTATTCTTTGTTCCTCAGTTTATCATTCATTTTGGATTAATTGAATATTTTAATGATTCAATCTTTTTTAAACTTATTTAGATGTAACTGTTTTGTTATATTGGTGACAGTTTTAGATATACACTAACTTTTCCTCTTATTAAATATCCACACTGATGTTAGCTCAATGAAGTAACATGTAATCAAATAACAAAATAGACGTGAGTGTTAGGGCAACATGACCTGTGTTGATCAGTCGTGACTTTGGCATAAAAATATTCCTATTTCATAATAATTAAAGGATATGAATACTTAATTTATTTATTTAATCCCTTTAAAAGCAGGCAAAATTTATGTTAACTAGTTGGTCTCATTTCCATGATGTTAAACAAATGAGATAGACCAGTTTTTTCTCATAGAGTGTTTTTATGTCTCTGATTGTTTTCCCATGGTTAGTTTGATGAGACATAGACTGAAGGTTCTCAGATTTTTATATAGTTTTTTTTTCATATAGACTTGTTAACCTTTTATTTTTCCATTTAGTAATATTTTTTTAAATACCACCTACTATTGCAAATCTCACAAAGGAAGGATATTATAACATAAAAATATAGAAAAGGTATTAATGCAGAAAAAGTACATTTCTTTAAACTGAATGCAATTAATGACATCAATCACTTTATCATACTACTCCTTTTTCTGTAAGAAATATAAATTCCAACATAATCATATGATTCTTGAATATGCCACTTAAAGGACAAATCACATAATTGAATACAGTCTTCTTTATTTTAAGAAATGTATTTATTAAGCTTGGTTGGTTTGCTTGAGGGCAGTAGTCTTATATTTCAGAGAGAGATCATTGAGTGCTTGAATATGCCATTGGCAGAACCAGAGAAGTGTTAAGTAATCACATTTACCTCTGTGGTTCTTGTCATTGTAGCAATTTATCTATCCTTTATTTTGCCTACTGTCTTATGTGAAAGGAGGTAGTCTTTTATATATTTGGTAAAGTTTTGAATTCAGTGGAGAGTCCTTTAGAAATAGTTATAGGTGTAGCACCGGGGGCCTTGGACAGTTGGTGGATGAGGGAAGATTCAAAAATAAAGGCAAAGAAAGGATGGAAGATAACTTTGATTTGATTTTGATGTTAATAGAATGCATTTTTATGCCCATTCTATAGTATGATTTAGAATTTGTGATTAACATTGAACTAGTACTACACTTTGATTGCTAATTATTTAAAACTTTTCTGATTTTGAATGCTAAAGAAATGTAAACTAGCTAACTTATTTCTTTTTCAGTTTCACAAGTGGTTGCTTTGATTCAAAACAGCATTCTAAGACATTTGAGAAACATTGTCTTTAAAGGGTCTCTAGAGGAGATCAATTAGTAGTTCTTAGATTTTGAGTAGAGAGGAGGTAGAGAACCTGAAGTGTATATATAAAATTTCCAGGCTCAAATACAGATTTTAGTTTTTCTTTAAAATGGTGGGCAACACTTAGCTTTTTGTAGCAGAAGTCAGCATTTTATGGCCTTTCAAAAGAACACTACTTTTTAAATCTTGCGCTGACACTAAAAATATGTAACAAAGCAGTTAATGAATGTCAGAAATAGAAAACATTACAAAGGAGGAAAGCAGTAAAAACAAGTTCTGAATTTTCAGCTGTCATATATATATGTATATATGACATGACATGTCATGTGTGTGTGTATATATATATATATATATATATATATACATACACAAACACACACACATATATGTATATAATCTGAAACACAATTTTGACAATTATCTTGGCAACAGTCTGTTACATGAATATGTAAACCCTAGTCTGCTCTTTCAAAATGCAAAAGTGATATTTTCATATAGCATTTCAGTAAAGCACTAATGATATTGTGTGCACACATACGTGTACACTGACTCAAATACACCCAAACATCTATTTTAATCAATTATTTTGAGTTTATTCTTTCATTTAATACATTTTCCCATTCTGGAAGGACTGATAAATAAATGGTATACTATTTTAAATTATGATGTCAGTAATAATCATCAATGACATCAATGAGTTAAATAAGCCTGTTACTTCTATTGCTGAGGCATACAGACAAGCTTGTGAAGAAGTTAGAAAACACAAAAAGGCACTAAAATTAATGTCAGAAAATTAAGTGCATGTAAAGAAAAGCTATCAAGTGGAATTTGTAGTATGTGTTAGTTAGGGCAAGATTTAACAAGGAAAAAACAGTTTTGCATTGAAGGTGCAATATTTGTTTCTATAATGCTATTTTTTATGTATAGGCTATTGAGCTACATTCTTACATTACCTGAAGCAAGAAGGAATCATTTAGCACACTGAAGTAGGTATATGCCATTCTAATGGCCTGAATGATTTCTGTACTTTGTGAAAACAATTTAGTCTGTGAAACCACACACACTGTTAATATCCACATCGTTAATAAAACAATACAACTTTGTTATAAGTGCTGACAGTTAATTCTTATTATTCACAGTAGTTATGTTCTATAATGTTATCACAAACACTAGAATTAGTGAATATTGAACTATTGTTCACAGGCAGAATATAGGGATAGATTCCTGCAGGCCTCTTCACCACATTTTCATCAACCAATTAATATATATCCCTGTTTAAAGTGTGCGTCTGTTTAAAGACAACATATATATGTTGATTTATATATAAATTTAAAATAATGAAACATTTATTTATCAGTTCTTCCAGACTGAGAAAGTGTATTAAATGAAATAATAAATATATTATTTATTATTTCAAAATAATTGATTAAAATAGATGTTTGGGTGTACTTGAGTCAGTGTGCAGGTATATATATATATATATATATATATATATATATATATATGTATTTTGACACAATACCTTTATTTTATTTATTTATTTTTATGTGGCCTTGCTTTTGCTAGGTGAGCACTCTATTGCTGAGCCACAACCCCAGCCCCTATATATATATATATGTATATATATAATTCATTAACATTGAACTCTTGGCCAACAGCTATAACTCATGGCCAAATGAATCTCCTCTAACACAAGTATTTTCTCTATAAGGCATGTAACAGCCTTCTTGCATTTAGGGGCACTAGACATTATTTCAAATTATGATATTTGTAATAAATGTCACTCCAGCATTATGCTTGCAAGCCACTTCAGTGAATCAGCAACAAAAAGCACACAAGTGTGAACAATGTGCTACTAAATAGACTATGAAAAGGAAACTTGTTTACATGATGAGAGCTCAAACAATAAACCAGATTTTTGTCCTGTTGAACCTTAGGTCAGGCCCTGTGTGTCAGTTAACTCATTTTTTTAACCAGCCTGATATTTCTATAAGTGACTAAAAGTGCTGTGAGTATTGAATTTGGAGTTATAAGTAAATTTTAGTGAGTAGATTAATTTACAAATACAGAAACCAAATGATGATGAATAATAGTGGATATGAATGATTTACATGAGGAAATAAAGACTTAGAGGATGAAATCACAGTTTTATCATGATGTAAAGCATAACACAAATTTAGCATTTTAGATTTTAATAGGAAAAGGAAGAAGCCAATTTGAAGTATCTGCTAGTTCTAGAGAGGTAAGCATGCTGTTGGCTATATATTTCCTAATCTTTTAAACCACTTCTAAGTTGTGTTTGAATAATTGTCAGTGTGTGAAGAATTTATTCCCAAGGCAGAATCATTTATTTTAAAATGAATGCTCAGTCTTGTATTTTCTCAAAGGGAATTCAATTTTAATTCATTGGTGGGAGATTAAAAACTGAGGACTTGATAAACATTTTCATATTTCAAATTAGCAAAGAATATTATTTTGAAATGTCAGTATCATAAATGATGATATCACGGTTGGTGTGCACCTACAAGATAACATTTAGAGTATTTTATTAATAAATTAAATGCCTAGGTCATGCACAATGAAAGAAAAGCCTTTCTTTATTGTAATCTAATATTATACATAACTGTAAAAAGCACTGTTCCATGTGCTTTGATCTTTTGCAAATGTGTTGTCACTAATAAGATACCTATATATTAGTATTTTGGCTAGAAATATGTTTCTAAGTGTTTTTCATACAAAACATGGAGTAAAAATATGTTTATATCAACTAAATCCAAGACACATAAGGTTTTAAAATGTCCATGTTTAAAGAAAGTGTACAAAAATCCACAGCTGCTACTTTAGCTATTGTTTTAAAATAGCCTTTCCTTCTTATACATGCTTCCATGGAGGAAGCATGTATAAGAAGGAAAATTCTTACAAGTGGGAGACCAGGACAAAGATTATTACAGCTTCATAGTTGTTACTCTTGATAAACCTATCCTAAACAATCAGGAATATACTAAGCTTGGAGTAAGGTGTTTTTTTTTTCTACTTGGAACATAATTATCAGTGATCACTTATGTTAGATTTTGCATTCCAATGTTTTTAAAATCATTTTCAATTCACCCAACAATTGTCATTTTCCTGAACTAACTGTGAACACTGTTGAAATCCATTTGAAAACATTTCTTTAAAGCCTGCTTGTGTGCTGTTGTGTTATGTATTACATTGCCAGCTTATCATTAATATGCTATGTCCTTAAAAAAAAGAATGATTGTGCCTTGTCCTATTTCTTCTTATGTATGTTTAAAATTTCATTTATTCTGTGAGGTAATGCAATATGAGGATCAGAAACTATGGAACCTAGGAGATAATATTTTATATGGAGTAGTCATTTTGAGCCAAGCCCACAGCTACATCAGGGTAAGATTTTTTTTAAGACAGACTCACTCATTAGTAAACAACCCAAATGGTCACCTATTGCTTTTTTCATCAATTTTGAACAAATAAAATAAGCCCATGACAAAGAGAATGGCCCTTTGTAAATAAATAATACATGCTCAAATATGTTGTAAATGTACTAGTCCTGAGTGCTCATTCAAATATTTTGAATACTTACAATTGATTATATTGGAAGAAGAAAATAGTTTTAAAAAATATATTTTCTGGAAAAACTAGATAAACAATAAAATAATATTTTGCTATCATATAGCCAGTACTATCATAAGAGTTCACTATGAATATGGAGTATTACATTTCTACCCCCTTAACCAAATCTCTTTTAGAAGACATAAGAGCAAGAAAGTCCAGTATAATGGACAATTAGAAGATTCTTTTTTTCTAGTATAAACAGTGGAGAGTTTTTCTGGCTTTCATGAGGCAAAGTAACTTGGAAGCATATAAAAAGATAATCATGTCAAATATCCATTATGCCATTCCATATATAATGCTTGCCCAGAAACAATATTTGAAATGAGACCTAATCTATGCTTTATAATGGAGGGCAATTCTATGTAAATACATGGCTAGAAATACTTACACTAATGAATGAAGGACAAAAATGACAGTTTAGAGTTTAATTCTAATAAAATTCTATATAAATATGTCTTTATTTGTTTTACATTGCTTATATTTATATATGAAGGGAAAGAATGTGCTAGATACTACATACCCATTTAGGTTAATAAAACATAAAATAGAGTATAATTCAAAGATGGACAGATATATTTAAATTTATGTTATTTATTTCTATTTTAAACAATTCTAAGATATTTTGAAGGATGTTTTACAGGATTAATATAAAATATTCTAATCTAATAAATAGTCAATACATACAGCCATAAAATGGTTTTAGGGGTGTTTTATTAAATTCCCTGGATTTTAAGATGAAACCAAAATCATACACCCTGAATTTTTCTATTTTGAAATCTTGAAATGTCCTAATGAATTTCTAGCCCTTCTTAGAGGGAAGATGAGTCAGAAATAACACTAATGTCAGCAACAGATGTATAATTTTACAACAAATGTCTGGTGTCTACTTTAATATCTATAACCCTAATTGCCACATATATTGAAGTTGTGGGTTCAGCAGTTAATATTACTACTAGCAATACAAAACTATGAACTAGATCAGGCAATCAAATTCAGATATCTAAGTGAAGATATCGATACATTTCTTAAGTCATATGATTTGCCCAGATTGAGTCAGGAAGATACACACAATTTAAACAGACCAATAACAAAGGAGGAAATAGAAGAAGCCATCAAAAGACTACCAACCAAGAAAAGCCCTGGACCGGATGGGTATACAGCAGAGTTTTACAAAACCTTTAAAGAAGAATTAATACCAATACTTTTCAAGTTATTTCAGGAAATAGAAAAAGAGAGAGCTCTTCCAAATTCATTGTATGAGGCCAACATCACCCTGATCCCGAACCAGACAAAGACACTTCAAAGAAAGAAAATTACAGACCAATATCTCTAATGAACCTAGATGCAAAAATCCTCAATAAAATTCTGGTGAATCGGATATAAAAACATATCAAAAAAATTGTGCACCATGATCAAGTAGGATTCATCCCTGAGATGCAAGGCTGGTTCAATATACGGAAATCAATAAAAGTTATACACCACATCATTAGACTTAAAGATAAGAACCGTATGATCATCACAATAGATGCAGAAAAAGCATTCAACAAAGTACAGCATTCCTTTATGTTCAAAACACTAGAAAAACTAGGGATAAGAGGAACTTACCTCAACATTGTAAAAGCTATCTATGCTAAGCCTCAGGCTAGCATCATTCTAAATGGAGAAAAACTGGAGGAATTCCCTCTAAAATCTGGAACAAGACAGGGATGCCCTCTATCACCACTTCTATTCAATATACTTCTCGAAATACTGGCCAGAGCAATTAGACAGACAAAAGAAATTAAAGGCATAAAAATAGGAAAAGAAGAACTTAAATTATCACTCTTTGTGGATGACATGATTCTATACCTAGCGGACCCAAAAGGGTCTACAAAGAAACTACTAGAGCTAATAAATGAATTCAGCAAAGTGACAGGATATAAAATCAACACGCATAAATCAAAGGCATTCCTGTATATCAGTGACAAATCTTCTGAAATGGAAATGAGAACAACCACCCCATTCACAATATCCTCAAAAAATAAAATAAAATAAAATACTTGGGAATCAACCTAACAAAAGAGGTGAAAGAGTTATACAATGAAAACTACAGAACCCTAAAGAGAGAAATAGAAGAAGGTCTTAGAAGATGGAAAAATGTACCCTGTTCATGGATAGGGAGAACTAACATCATCAAAATGGCGATTTTATCAGAAGTTCTCTATAGGTTTAATGCAATGCCAATCAAAATCCCAATGGCATTTCTTGTAGAAATAGAGAAAGCAATCATGAAATTCATATGGAAAAATAAAAGACCCAGAATAGCAAAAGCAATTCTAAGCAGGAAGAGTGAATCAGGTGGTATAGCGATACCAGACTTCAAACTATACTACAGAGCAATAGTAACAAAAACAGCATGGTACTGGTACCAAAACAGGCGGGTGGACCAATGGTACAGAATAGAGGACACAGAGACCAATCCACAAAATTACAACTACCTTATATTTGATAAAGGGGCTAACAGCATGCAATGGAGGAAGGATAGCATCTTCAACAAATGGTGCTGGGAAAACTGGAAAGCCATATGCAACAAAATGAATCTGAATCCCTTTCTCTCACCATGCACAAAAGTTAACTCAAAATGGATCAAGGAGCTTGATATCAAAACAGAGACTCTGCATCTGATAGAAGCAAAAGTTGGCTCCAATCTACATACTGTGGGGTCGGGCTCCAAATTCCTTAATAGGACACCCATAGCACAAGAGTTAAAAACAGGAATCAACAAATGGGACTTACTCAAACTAAAAAGTTTTTTCTTAGCAAGAGAAACAATAAGAGAGGTAAACAGGGAGCCTACATCCTGGGAACAAATTTTTACTCCTCACACTTCAGATAGAGCCCTAATATCCAGAGTATACAAAGAACTCAAAAAATTAAACAATAAGAAAACAAATAACCCAATTGATAAATGGGCCAAGGACCTGAACAGACACTTCTCAGAGGAGGACATACAAACAATCAACAAGTACAATGAAAAAATGCTCACCATCTCTAGTAGTCAGAGAAATGCAAATCAAAACCATCCTAAGATTCCATCTCACTCCAGTAAGATTGGCAGCCATTATGAA
Source organism: Urocitellus parryii (assembly GCF_045843805.1). Classification (NCBI taxonomy): domain Eukaryota; kingdom Metazoa; phylum Chordata; class Mammalia; order Rodentia; family Sciuridae; genus Urocitellus; species Urocitellus parryii. The sequence continues at coordinate 52,275,545 of NC_135547.1, forward strand.
GTCAAACAACAACAAGTGCTGGCGAGGATGTGGGGAAAAGGGCACACTTGTACATTGCTGGTGGGACTACAAATTGGTGCAGCCAGTTTGGAAAGCAGTATGAAAATTCCTTGGAAAGCCGAGAATGGAACCACCATTTGACCCAGCTATTCCCCTTCTCGGACTATTCCCTAAAGACCTTAAAACAGTGTACTATAGGGATACTGTTACATCGATGTTCATAGCAGCACAATTCACAATAGGTAGACTGTGGAACCAACCTAGATGCCCTTCAATAGATGAACGGATAAAAAATATGTGGCATTTATACACAATGGAGTATTACTCAGCACTAAAAAATGACAAAATCATGGCATTTGCAGGGAAATGGATGGCACTAGAGCAGATTATGCTAAGTGAAGCTTGCCAATCCCTAAAAAACAAATGCCAAATGTCTTCTTTGATATAAGGAGAGCAACTAAGAAAAGAGCAGGGAGGAAGAGCATGAGAAGAAGATTAACATTAAACAGTGACGAGAGGTGGGAGGGAAAGGGAGAGAGAAGGGAAATTGCATGGAAATGGAAGGAGACCCCCATCGTTATACAAAATTACATATAAGAGGAAGTGAGGGGAATGAAAAAAAACAAGGGTGAGAAATGAACTACAGTAGATGGGGTAGAGAGAGAAGATGGGAGGAGAGGGGAGGGGGAGGGGGTATAGTAGAGGATAGGAAAGGCAGCAGAATACAACAGACACTAGTATGGCAGTATTTAAAAATGTGGATGTGTAACCGATGTGATTCTACAATCTGTATACGGGGTAAAAATGAGAGTTCATAACCCACTTGAATCAAATGTATGAAATATGATATGTCAAGAGCTATGTAATGTTTTGAACAACTAATAATAAAAAAGAAAAAAAAACAAATTCAGGTATCTACTATATAATCCACTGTATTAATATTCATATTACTATGAGTGGCATGTGAATTGCATCAACTATATGAATGTATTATTTATTGAGATTATTGTTTCTCAGGTACAGAGAAAGTAGGGTAGAAGGTGAAAGAGAGTTTTATATATATGCCAGAGGTAAGTAGCAGATGTCGACTATAAAGAGTGAGGGAGAATAGATTTAATGAAATAATTAAATAAAGAACAGGAGAGGTGTGGTAAAGAAATTTTGGGTTTTATTGGGGGAAGATAGTGAAGAAGGGAGATAAGAGAGTTCAAAACCAAACTATGAAAAAATCCACAACTCTATAAGATTAAAATAACTCAAACCTGTATATAATTGAGCCTCACCTAATACAATAGAAGGCTAAATTATAAGGGCAGAGGGAAGCAATTTATGTGAAAGTAAATTTTAAGAATATACATATATTTTTGTACCTACCTGTGCAGTGAGTACACACACACACACACACACACACACACACACACACACACATATATATATATATATATATATATATATATATATATATATACAAAATCATACATAATGGATAAAAATAAAAATGATATACTATGATGAAATGATATTTTAAAATGTAAGACATTACTATTTAAAAGAAGATTAATAAAATAGATTAAAATAGTAATATGGTAGAATTAAAGAAGGAAAGAATGCAAAAATGAAAAAGAAAATCAGTAGAATCTTACTGAGGAATAGTAAAAACTATTGTCAGGGATGGATGTTCATTCTTGTATTTGCTTATGGTTTTATAGTCCTTGTGCCGAGGCTTCTGGATTCTGAATTCCAACAAATTTGTGTTCGTCACTTGGCTGTTAGCCCTTCTGGACAGGTGGCACAGCTGGTTGTAGTAGATCTGTTTCTACTCACTTGGTATATGGTGGGTTAAAACAACTTGGGTATTGACATATTGTGTTTTTCTGTGTCTGAGGATGGCATAGAATTCTAAATTGGCAATTCCAGTAATTGGGGTTTTGACTTGACACAACTTTGGAACTCTTTGAATGGGTATTTGAGAATTAATCCTGTCCCTCTGTTGCTGGGTGCATGCCAGTTCTCTGCTGGGTGTCTGGATATCTAGGGTCTTTGGTAAAATTCACTTTTAGGGCATAGGGACAAAATCTCCACAAAGTTCACCTTCATCGTTAGTATATGAAGTACCAGATATTTGCCTTGGAGTGCATATGCTCCGTTGTGACCACTACAATCCCAGTGATTATATGTGCTTTCTCCCTTGGGATCCTGAGACTGAATGGTCCAGGAAAATTTTCCTTTGTGCCTAATTCAGATTCTCAGATTCAGGCAATTTCTGAGATTTTTTTTTAAATTTTATTTTAGAGTGGAGGAGCAGACAGGGTCATGAGGAACCCTATGGTCACTCACTCTGCGAAAAGCTCAAAGGTGGCAGTGGGGTTACTGGGGGTGTGGAGCCCTGAGGCATCTTTCCGCATCTAGAATGTGGCAGTGGTACCCACTTTCCCAGGGAGTCCCAGCAGCCAGTTTCTTTGCCTAGGAGTTTATTGCTATGGGGAGAGATCCAATCTTGGATTTGTTTTCACAAAGCCACTTCCATTGCCTCTTGAGTCTATTAAAAATCATCCTTATTCTCTAATCAACAGGTTGCTTCAAGTCAATTTTTCTTAATTTTTTAATTTTTTTTTTATTTGCAGGATGTCCCTTCTCCTTTGTCTATCTGTGCTGCCCCTTACAACCACCACTGGAGGCCACAATGGTGCCCAAGCTAGCACTTTTCTAACATAAAATCTTATGTTCCAGTATCTTTCTGTGTCTTTTTTTTTCTATTCAGTACTTCTGATGCTGAGGAGTTGCTAGATTGTGCTTGCTCCCTCTAATCAGTCAACTTTGGAATCCACAGCCTTTTCTGTTTTCTTTATGAAAGTAATATTTTGCTCATTGCTCACTGCTTTGAATGTTTTCTCTTTTCTAGAAGCTTTAAACAATATAGTTATTTGCCTAGGTGTAGTTTTTTGTGTGTTCCATGTATTTGGGTTTTATTAAACTTAGATCTGTAGGATGTTAGTTATAATGTGCTGAATTGTGTGCCTCCAAAATTATATGTTGATGCTCAAATGACTAATACCTCAGAATGTGAATGCATTTGTTAATAGGGCCAAAAAGTGATAATTATGTTAAAATGAAGCTGTGAGAATTGGCTTTAATAAAATTTGACTGGTATGCTTACTAAAAAAGGAAATGTGTATACAACAAAGAAACACAGAAATGTTTACTTGCAGAGGAAAGACCAAGTGAGAACACAGTAAGAAGATGGTCATTTGCAAGCATAGAAGTGAGAACTCAGATAAAACCAACCCTGCCAACATGTCCATCTTTGACCTCCAGAAATGTGAGAACATATATTTTATCTGCTGATTAAACCACCAAGTCTATGTTATTTTATTAAGGCAGCCCTAAAAACTACTTGGTAACAGTTATCAAATTAAGAGAATTTTGAGTTAGTTTTCAAGTATTTTTTCTGCCCATCATTTCTTTATTCTTTTGAACACTTTAATTACATGTATAAAAGTTTGCTTGATATTGACCTATACCTCAAAAATAATAATTTTTTAAAATCCTCTTATTTTGTGTTTAATCTAGGATAGTTTCCATTGCTTTAAGAACACTAGTATTTCTTCTGTATTATCTAATTTGTCATTAATTCCATCAGTATATTTTTTACATTATACATTGTACCTTTTTAAAATTTATTTTGTAGTTGTAGGTGAACACACAATATCTTTATTTCATTTTTTATATGGTGCTGATGATCAAACCAGTGCACCACATGTGCTAGATGAGCACTCTACCACTGAGCCACACCACCACTGAGCCACACCCCCAGCCCATTGTACCTCTTTTCTCTAACTTTTTGAATATATGATAACAGTATAATAATAATTTTTATCATATTCAAATATCCACATCAGTTTGGGATCAGTTTCAATTAATTAATATGTCTTCCTATTATTGGTTGGATAGATAGATACATGGATATCTAGAATTAAAAAATAGTTGAGAGAATTCTGTCTACACTTTGTTGAAATTTTTCTAATTTTAACAAGCTAAATATCCATAATGTCATGATTTAAATTAGGGAAATAACAGAGACATAAATCTATTAGCTAATCTCCAGCCTCATCTGAAATTTCCATTTGTTCCACCAATGTTCTTTTTCTGGCTCATGGTCCAAACCAGGATCCCACATTGCATATAGTTCCTCCATTTAGTCTCTCTAATCTATAAAAATTCCTCAGCCTCTTTTTGTCTTTTATGACTTTGACACCTTCAGGGATTCCTAGTGAGTTATTTCATAGAAACAGCCTTTACTTGGTTTATGTCATGTGTTTTCTCATGATTTGATTCGGATTACAAATGTTTTGTCAAGTGAACCTCAGAAGTGATGTTAAAACTTTTTTTGGTGTATTGAAACAGGAGATTTTTGATATTGATTTTTAAAAAATATTTATTTTTTAGGTGTAGATGGACACAACACAATGCCTATATAATTTTTATATTTTTTTGCGCTAATGGAGATTAAACCCAGCCGTACTCTACCATTATCATCCCTTTTTAGTTTTTCACATTTTATTTGATCTTTTTAGAAATATGTGACAGTAGAATGTATTTTTATATATTTATACAAGCATGGGATACATCTTATTCTTTTTAAAAAATATTTATTTTTTAAATTGTAGTTGGACACAATACCTTTATTTATTTATTTTTATGAGATGCTGAGGATCGAACCCAGGGCCTCACATGTGCTAGGCCAGCACTCTACTGCTGAGCCACAACCCCAGCCCGAATGTATCTTATTTCAATTAGGATCTCAGTCTTGTGGATATTAACAGTGTTGAGACTGACCATTGTGTATTTATATATGTACATAGAAAAGTTATGTCATGCTCATTCCACTGTCTTTCCTATTTCCCTTCATTCCCCTTTGTCTAATCTACTGAATTTCTATTCTGCCCCTCCCTCACCTTGTTGTGTATTAGCATCCACATATCAGAGAGAAATCCAACTATTTTTTTTGGATTGGCTTATTTCACTGAGTCTCATATTTTCCAGATCCATCCATTTACTGGAAAATGTCATAAAATCACTCACCTTTGTGGCTAGTATTCCATTATGTATATATACCACATTTCTTTATCCATTCATCTGTTCATGGGCCCATAGATTGGTTCCATAACTTAGATATTGTGAATTGTGTTGCAATAAACATTGATGTGGCTGCATCACTGTAGTGTGCTGATTTTAAGTCCTTTGGGTATAAGCCAAGGAATGGGATAACTGGGTCAAATGGTGGTTCTATTTTTAGTTTTTTGAGATATTTTCCAGAGTGGTTGCATTAATTTGCACTTCCACTAACAATGTATGAGTGTACCTTTTCTACCATATCCTCCCCAACATTTATTGTTACTTGTATTCTTGATAATTGCCATTCTGATTGGAGTAAGGTGAAAATCTCAGTGTAGTTTTAATTTGCATGCATTTCTGTAATTGCTAGAGATGTTGGACTTTTTAAATATGTTTTTGAGGGCTGGGGATGTGGCTCAAGCGGTAGCGCGCTCGCCTGGCATGCGTGCGGCCCGGGTTCGATCCTCAGCACCACATACCAACAAAAATGTTGTGTCCGCCGAGAACTAAAAAATAAATAATAAAAATTCTCTCTCTCTCTCCTCTCTCGCTCTCTCTTTAAAAAAAAAAATTAAAAATAAATAAATAAATAAATATGTTTTTGACTGTTCATATTCTTCTCTTGAGAAATGTCAGTTGAGTTCCTTTGCCCATTTTGTGTTTGTTGTTATTTTTGTTGTTGTTATTATTTGGTGTTAAGGCTTTTGAGTTCTTTGTATATCCTGGAAATTAACATCTTATCTGAGATGCAGGTGGCAAAGATTTTCTCCTGTTGTATAGGCTCTGTCTTCGTGTTCTTGATTGTTTCCTTTGCTGTGCAGAAGTTTTTGAGTTTGATACCATCCCATTTATTGTTTTTTTAATGTTTTTATTTTACTTCTTGTACTTTAAGAGTATTTTTGAGGAAGTTGATTTCTAAGTTGACATGTTGGAGTGTTGGGCCTATATTTTCTACTAGTAGGTGCAGGGTTTTTTTTTTTTTTTTTCTAACACATAGGTCTTTGATCTACTTTGGGTTGAGTATTGCACAGAGTGAGAAGGGGGTTAAATTTCTTTCTACTATATATGGATTTCCAGTTTTCCCAGCACCATTTGTTGAAGAGGATATCTATTCTCCAATTTATGTTTTTCATGTCTCTGTCTAGTATGAGGTAATAGTATTTAATATGTGAGTTCATCTCTGATTATTCTGTTTCATTGATTTTCATGCCTGTTTTGGTGTCAATACTATGTTGTATTTGTTACTGTAATTCTGTAGTATAAAGTCTGGTGTTGTGATGCCTCTTCTTTCACTTTTCTCATTAATGATTATTTTGGCTATTCTTGGCCTCTTGTTTTTACAAATGAATTTCATGACTGCTTTTCCTATTTTTATGAAGAATGTTATTAGAATTTTAATAAGAATTGCCTTAAATATGACTAACACTTTTGATAATATGGTCATTTGACAATATTAATTCTGCCTATCCAAGAATATGGTAGATCTTTACATTTTCTGAGGTCCTCTTCAATTTTGTTCTTTAGTGTTCTATAGATTTAATTGTAGATGTCTTTTACCTCTTTTGTAAGATTGATTCCCAAGTATTTTATTTTATTTTTTGAGTCTCTTGTGAAGGGGATACTTTTCCTAATTTCTCTTTCAGTTGATTCATCACTGATGTATAGGAATGAAATTGATTTATGGGTGTTAATTTTGTATCCTGCTACTTTTCTGAATTCATTTATGAGTTCTAGAAGTATTTTGGAGGAGTTTTTTGTGTCTTCTAAATGTAGAATCATGTTGTCAGCTACTAGGGATAATTCAAGTTCTTCTTATTGGTATCCTTTTAATTTCTTTCTTCTGTCTAATTGCTCTGGCTAGGGTTTCAAGGATGATATTGAATAGAAGTGGTGAAAGAGGGCATCCTTGTCTTGTTCTAGGTTTTAGAGGAAATGCTTTTGGTTTTTCTCCATTTAAAATGATGCTGCCTTGGCTTTATTATATATAGCTTTTACAATGTTGAGGTATGTTTCTACTATTCCTAGTTTTTCTAGTACTTTAACCATGAAGGGGTGCTGTATTTTGTCAAATGATTTTTCTGCATCTATTGAGGGTAATCATGTGATTCTTGCCTTTAAGCCTATTTATGTGGTGAATTACTTGGTTGATTTCCATATGTTGAACCAACCTTATATCCCTGGGATGAAACCCACTTGACCATAGTGCAATATATTTTTACTGTGTTTTCATGTTTTTTGCCAGCATTTTATTAAGAATTTCCTATATGTTCTTCAGTGATATTTGTCTGAAGTTTTCTTTCCTTGATGTGTCTTTCTGGTTTTCATATCTGGGTGATACCAGCTTCATAGAATGAATTTTGAAGGGTTCCCTCCTTTTCTATTTTGATGAATAACTTGAGGAGGATTGGTGTTAATTCCTTTTTAAAGGTCTTGGTGTTAGATCTTTTTTAAAGATCTGGTAAATGTTGGCTGAGAATACATGTGGTCCTGGGCTTTTCTTTGCTGGTAAGCTTATGATGATGGAGTCTTCAATTTCATTATCTCAAATTGTTATGTTAAATTTCCTATAACCTCCTGATTGAGTTTGGGTAGATCCTAATTCTTCATAAATTTTTCAATATTTTCAAGATTTTCTAATTTATTAGAGTATAAATTTTCAGAATAATTTCTGATTATCCTCTCTATTTCAGTAAAGATTGTTGTGATATTTCCTTTCTCATCACAAATTTTAATAATTTAAGTTTTTCCTTTCCTTTGGTTAGCTTAGTTAAGGGCTTATCAATTTTGTTTATTTTTTCAAACAACCAACTTTTTGTTTTGTTGATATTTAATTTTTTAAATTTCAATTTAATTGATTTTTGACTCTTATTTTAAATATTTCCTATCTTCTGATTTTGGTGTTAATTTGTCCTTCTTTTGCTCTTCTTTTTCAGGGCTTGAGATATAATATTAGATTACTTGGCAACTTCCTATTATTTTGATGAATGAGGTCAATGTTATGAACTTTCCTCTTAGAACTTCTTGTATAGTATCCCAGAGATTTTGATAGAATCCAAAGTATTACCTCTATTTTTGTACTTATTAAGTTATTTTGTGGCGTAAGATATGGTCTATTTTAGAAAATGATCCATATGCTGTTGAGAGCAAAGTATATTTAGTCATTGATGGATGAAATAATCAGGATATGTCTACTAAATCTAAATTATTATTATTTTTTGGTACCAGGGATTCAACTCAGGGCACTCAACCACTGAGCCACATTCCCAGCCCTATTTTGGTATTTTATTTAGAGACAGGGTCTTACTGAGTTGCTTAATGTCTCGCTGTTGCTGAGGTTGGTTTTGAACTCATGATCTTCCTGTCTCAGCCTCCCAGAGCCACTGGGATTTCAGGCATGCACTATTGCACCCAACCTTAAAACTAAATTCTTAATTGTATTTTTTAGTTCTATAGGTTATTTATTTAGTTTTTGTTTAAAATATCTATTCAAAGATGATAGAGGTGTGTTAAAGTTACACAGTATTATTGTGTTGTTGGTCTATTTGGTTTGTTTTATATATATAGATGCTTCATTGTTTGGGACTTAAATATATACAGTTGCTGTTCTTGTTGTTGTCTAAGTCCGTTAAGCAGTATGAAATGATCTTCTTTGTCTCTTCTGATTAACTTTGACTTGAAGTCCACTTTATCTGATTACATGATCCATGTGAAATATATGTTTTTTTCCAATTCTTTCAACTTTAGTTTTTTAATATCTTTGCCTATGAGGTTAGTCTCTTAGAGACAACATTCTGTTGGGTCTTATTTTTGTCCAATTAGCCAGACTATGTGTTTTAGTTGATGAGTTCAGTTCATTTGCAATCAATCATATTTTTGAGAGATGATTTTAATACCCTGTAATTTTGATTTATTTCTAGTTTTATTTTGAATAAGTTTCATTTTTGATTTACTATTCTTCTAGTTTAGTTTCTCCCTCTGCTGGTTTTCATTTTTATTTTTCATTTTTAATTCATGAAACATTTTATTGCAAATGTTCTGTAGTGCAGGCTTTCTAGTTGTGAATTCTTTTAATTTTTGATTATCATTGAATGTTTTTATTTCAGCTTCAATTATGAAGCTTAATATATGTGGATATAGTATTCTTGGTTGGCATACATTTTCTTTCAGAGATTGGTATATATTATTCTAAGACCTCCTATCTTTTAGGGTCTGGGTTGAGAAATCAGAAGAAATCTGGATTGGTTTAACTGTATAAGCAACCTGTTGTTTAATTCTATTCTTATTCTCTGTGTTTGGCCTTTTCATAATAATGTGCCTTGATGTGAGTTTGTTGTAATTTGTGTATTTGAGTCTGGTATACTTCCTGTATTTTATTTTCCATTTAATTCTTTAGGTTTTGGAAGTTTTCTGATATTAGTTCATTGAAAAGAGTATACATTCCCTTTGTTTATATTTCAGAGCCTTTATCTATCCTGATGAATCAGCTATTCAATATTTCTTTAAAATCGTGTTCATGGTGGCTTAACATCTTTTCTTCATAGTCAACTTTATTTTACATATGTTGCTTCATTGCCTAAAACTCTGTCTTTAAAGACTTCTAGTCTGCTGGTGATGCTTCCCATTGATTTTTTTAATTTGGCTTATTTATTCCCTTGAGGATTTCCATTGGATTATTTTTCAGAATCTATCTCATTATTGAAATGATTTTTCACTTCCTATTTTCTCTCTGATTTCACTCCTTACATCGTCTTTTACCTCACAAATCAGTTTAATTATGAACTTTCTAAATTACTTTTCTGACATTTCCTACACTGTGGTGTCCATGGATTCTGTTATGAGAATATTTGGATTTGATTTAGATAGTTTATTGCCTTGCTTTTTCATGTTGTTTGTATGTTCCCAAACAACTCTCAGTATGAGTCTGAAATAGCAGTTTGTACCCTATGAACTAATAGTGTCCCTGATATTTCCTAGCACCTCACAGTTTAGGGGGAGAGAAATATTAACCACAATGTATGTAAACAATATATAGCATTAAACTAAATACTTAGTTTCTAGTATGACTTATACAATGTTAGTTGGCACAATAAACAGATTAGTCATTGTCAACAGTAAAAACAGTAATTTTGCAAAAGGGTTTGTAGTTCCTAAAGGTGAACATGGAGAATGCAATAGAGATATAGGATGTGATAATTATGAAGGAAGAAGAAAGAAAATAAAAGTAAACAATTAAAGTTAGGGTGAAAGACTTGTTCATACCAGATTTGGTTCAAGAAGTAGAGGAAGTGAATGTTTGTCATCATTTCTTAGTGGAAGTGTAAGGTTTTCAATATAACTTCTTCCTGTATAGTGATGCCAGCCCAAGGTTCAAACTTCTGTTGTCCAGCATGAATTGGATTCTTTGCTTGACTCTCATAAGACCCTGCCTGAAGGATCAAAGGTGGCTTCATATCTCATTGGGGAAATCAAGACAATAATGGCATCAGGTCCCTCCCTGCTTAGAGTCAGCTTCTGTGTTAAGTTCTGAATCACATGAGTGCTGCATGATTCCAGAACCCTCACACATGTTGCTGACCCTGGAAACCACACTTTCACCCTAGAGGGGCACATTTCTTCATGAAGCACCTCCTCTCCTTACATAGCACAGGATCTCCTTCAAAAAGTTGTATGCACCTCCTTCTTCCAGAAGCACTCTTATTGTTCTGATTATAAAAGCAATACACTCTAGTTTTAGAGAACTGGAGGAATTCAGAAGGGCAGAAGGGAAAGGGAGAATGAGAGAGACAGAGAGAAGGGAGGTGGGAGAGGGAAAGAGGTACAAGAGAAATGAATCACTGGCAATTTCACCCCTTAAAATAACTATCGCCATTATGGAAAATTCCTTTTCAAACCTGTCATGTCAGTATTTGTCAAGTATTTCTCATGAGCTCCTTTGCACCTCCTTCGTCATCTCTTTTATAGACAGTTAAGTGGGTAAATACTTAAATTAGGAAAAATGTATTGTGTGGAACTAAGAGTATCAATAAAAGGATTTTCTTTTCATATTGTTTACTGTATGCAGTTGGCAGTCAGTAGCAGTGGAATGGTATCTACTAAGAATATTATTTGTTCTCAGGCATAGTGGTACACACCTGCAATTCCAGCAGCTTAGGATATGGAGGCAGGAGGATCGAAAGTTCAAATCCAGCCTCAGCAACTAAGCAGGGGCCCAAGCAACTTAACGAGACTTTGTCTCAAAAAATAAAAAGGACTGGAGATGTGGCTCTGTGGTTAAGCGCCCCTGGGTTCAATCCCTGTTACCAAAAAATAAAAAATGAAGAATGTTATCAATTAAGGTAGCAGTCTGTCTGACATACCACAGAGTACCCCAACCAAAGACCTTTTTCTCTTAACTTCCAAAAACCCCACTTTTTCTTTGCCAACTCCACTATTACCACCATTTATAGAAAGTATAAATATTGCTTTGTATAGAAATATACAAAGCTCCATAGGTCTGGAGGTAGACCAGGGAAGCAAAAAAAAAAAAAATAATAAAGTTAGGGTGAAAGAGAGAACAATAGAATTTGTCTATTAGCTAAAGAAAAGAAAGACAATCAAAAGAAGCAAACAAATGAAAAACAATACAAATCAAATCCAAAATATACTAAGCAAAAACACTAGCCTTCAAAAGACATAGTCATGAAAAATAATTACTTTCATAAAATGATGGAAATGAAAACAGAGAGGCAAATTTGTGTGTGTATAAATGCCCATGAACCATTCAGCACACAATTAAAACTCACAAAAGATAAATAAAAGGAAAGAAAAATGTTCTTGATGAAAAGTTAAGAATTTTTTTTCTTTTTCATTATAATGTTAAAAATTTGTCAATGAAAATATATGTTTGTTGCCCTTTCTCAAATATCTCTATTTCCATTTTTTCTTGATGTATATATTGCTCACAAGACTAATGGCTGTGGTCTGTGGAATCGTTCTTTTTCTGTTGCTCATCAAGTTGCCAGTTGGAGATCAAAAGTTCTCAGCTTCCTTTCTCAGCAGTGTGAGGTAGAGAGAGTCAAAGAGTGATTTCTGCTTAATTGTAAGGGTGTGGTTTCTGTAGAGTGTTGTGAGAGAAGTTCCCATAGTCAGAGCTCCTAACGGTGGGTTTTAGGTCTAGGCAGGCCCCAGGTACTTCATTGAATGAAAATTGGTTTGAAGATTTAAAATCAGCACACCTTTAAGTTATGGTAGCTGACAATCCTCACTGGGAGACTATACCCTTGAAGTCTCCTTTGAGTTCCACTCATGTGCTGGAAGAGCCAATACTTCACCCTCTCCATCACCTATGGATCTCACTGTTTCCAGTCTCCTGGGTTCAGTTCCCAAGAAGCTGATTAAATCCCACCCCACCCCAGATGATTCTGAGAGCTGCTAGACTCAAAGGGAAAGAGGGACCTGGGATCTCTCATGTCTCTATGACCCTTAATTTCCTGGGTAAAACACCTTCTGTGCTTCATTTTCTCCTGGTCTCATAGGCATACTCTCAGTTATATGGTGTGCATTTGCCAAGCCTGCTTTTCAGACCCAGCTCAGATTTCCCAGGTTCAGGCTCATGTTCTTGCTCCCATAGCTGCAAGCCACCATAGCTCAGCAGAAAGATGACTCCTGCTTTGACTGTCCATGGACAACTGGGAGACACCCAGTATCTTTCCCACATGAGTACACAGTGTACTGGATCAGTTTGGCGGTGTCCTTGGTCTCTCATTTCTCTGTACCAAGACATGCCATGGTGCCACCTGAAACATGAGTTCTCTTAGTTCTACTACTTGCTTTGCTGGTGGTAGATCAGCTCTATTAGTGGCTGGTACTGGCCACAGACTTTCTTCTTTTAATTTATTGTATCCAACCTTCTGAATCCTCAAGCTGTTCTGGGGACTCAGGAGGTCCTTCTTTCTCCTACCTCACTGAGAAGCTACTTATCCACTTTCTTGGTCTCACACCATGGAGCAGCTTAGAAAACAAGCTTCTCTACCATCTTCCACAAGCCATGGGTTATATTTTCATATTCTTTGTTTGCTTCTCAATTTTCTTACTGGATGCCAGATATTGTGAGTAATGCTTTATTTGGAACTGGATATTTTGTATTCTTATAAATATTTTTGTGCTTTGATTTGGGTCACTATTATGTTACTTTGAAGCAATTTGATTCATTGAGGTCCTGTTTTTAAGATTTGTTGGATGTGATCAGGGTAGAGCTTAATGAAGGAGTAATTATTTTCTACTACTGACAATATGATTATGGTTACTCTACCCAGAGCTCTGGGAGTGAAGGAATATTCTAGTGTAGTTTTGACACATACAATTTCCTTCTTGATTAAAAGTATAATTCATAAGCGTGTTTAGAAAACAAGTTTTTGGAGGAAGTTAAAATAGTAATAATTCCAGCTTATTGAATCTAATCCAACATAGGTTTAAAATATTTTCTTCATTATAAATGAATATTTCCTTATGCACATAATTATCTATATAAATTACACATGTATGTTCACCTAAATTAAATCTAGTCAAATGGTAATATTTTAATTAAATAATTTAAAATGTTTTTCATATTTCTAATTTTAGTTCCTTATAAATTAAAGATAGTTCATTAAGAACTACAGTCTGATTTTTAGATAGTTATGATGTAAACTATAATAATAACAAGAGAAAAAGACATCTAAATTCTTAAAGATTTCATCAGCTCTGAATCATTTTGTCTCCAGTGAATTGTAGTTGAATTGGATATGACTGAGTACCTTTGTCTATCTTAGTAGCTGTACTAGATTGTAATGTCCCATTAAGCAAAAGAACCAATACTTTTACATTTTTGTTATGCTTTGTCTTATAAAAAAGTTGAGTTAAAAAAAATCATATCAACTAATTTATCTCTGTCTATGGGAGACATCCATATAGACAAATGTGAGTGATTTTATCTGCCTCAATCCCATTCATCCCAGTATTTTTATTAAGCACCTAGAAAAGTATAATCATAATATGTTGCTAATCAGGAGATATGTTATCCCTAAATAGGCTTAAGAAGATTGAACCATATTATGACATCACTCTTATTACTTTCAAATTTATCAAGTGGCATCACATATGTTCCTTATCTAGATGAAACTCATGTCCAAAAGATACAGGAAATGGATTTTTATTTTTTATTTTATTTTTGAGAGAGAGAGAGAGAGAGAGAGAGAATTTTTTAATATTTATTTTTCAGTTTTCAGTGGACACAACAAATTTTATTTTTATGTGGTGCTGAGGATAGAACCCAGCACCCCGCGCATGCCAGGTGAGCACATTACTGCTTGAGCCACATCCCCAGCCCTAGGAAATGGATTTTTAAATTGCTACCTTATTTGTTTCATCTTTGTTTTCTCCTCAACATATTTGTCATGGTTGGTCCTATTGCCTACCAGTACCTAGGTGGAAAGTACACAGCTTCAGCCCCACCAATGAATAGAATGAATCTAGTGATTCAATCATAAGTATTGGACTTCTCTGCCTTACAGCCTTCCTTTGCAATCCCCATTCCTTCAGTGTTTTATCTTCCAGTTAATGTCTGGGATAAAGAGTCCTTAGGGATATTTATTCATGTTATCCCTAAACTTCAGCATTTTATTCCACACTTATTTTCACTCAGTTTATGAAGTTGAATGCCTTCCTTCTCTAATCTATAAATTCTATCCAGTTATTTAAGCTTCTGATTCCTTCCTTGGTCTTAGGCTCTTTATCCAGATTGAAAGAGTTCTCAATTAAAATACCCATGGCTGGAGTATAGCTCAATGATAGAGTTATTAATAGTGGAGCATTCTTGAGTTCCTGGGTTCAATACCCAGCACCAGGGAAAAACAAACCAACAGAAACTACCCAACTCCTGGTAACCTTCTGAAACCAGATCCTGTCTACAGGTCATGTGCCTCTGTTCAAATTATAACAGCCTAGACAAAATTGCCAGTTTGGTATGACCATCTTTTCCCTAATGAAGAGAAGTATCTCATACAGCACTAAAGAAAAGTGGAGCATGAAAACAAGACAACATTTGGTTTCTCAAACCAATTCTAATAATAACAATAATGTAATTATTTAATATTAAATAATACTTACTAAAATACTACTTATCTAAAACCATTATTCCCTTTTGGTACTTTTATAGCATAAATGTATGTTAATCAGCTTCATTATTCCTTTTAGCCATTCTGAATGAAAAATGAATATATTGTTATGTTTTGGTGATTTTGACAGCTAAGTGTTTATTCTATCTCAGGAATATTGTTAACCATTTTAAACAATTTCTTTCTATTTATTTATTTATTTTTTTGTGTGTGTGTAGATGGACACAACACAATGCATTTTATTTTTATGTGGTGCTGAGGATCGAACCTGGCTCCTGCCCATGCTAGGCAAGTGCTCTACCGCTGAGCCACAATCCCAGCCCCCATTTTAAACAATTTCACCCGTTTAGTCTTTACAATAAGTCTTTATAGAATCATTATACTAAGGAACCAAAGCACAGAGAAGACTCATTCACATGATAAATAGTAAAACCAAAATTATAATATAGGTAGCCTAGATCTAGAGCACATTATATTAACCAGTTATCCATGCCATCTCTCTATGAACTGTATTGCTAAGAAATAGAAATTCATAATATTTACATAAAAAGTAGCCTCTCAGGGCTGTGGTTGTGGCTCAATGGCAGAGCACTTGCCTCACACATGTGAGACAATGGGTTCGATCATCAGCACTACATAAAAATAAATAAATAAAATAAAGGTATTGTGACCAACTACAACTAAAAATAAATATTAAAGAATATATAAATTAGCCTCTGAGCATTTAAGTCAGTATCCTAAAAGAAAATTTTACAAAAGCAATAACAATGATAACATTATGAAAATTCTCACCTACAATTTATTGAGCTCTCACCATGTGTCAAACACTGTTAAACTCTATTACATATGTACCTCATATACTTAACACAACAGATATGTAAGATACCTTTTATAATTATTTTATAAATGAGATTATAAAAGCAAATTGATTGTGCTCAAGGGTATAACACAAAATAAAGGCAAAGTTGGGTTTCGAATCCAGATCCATGCGCACCTCATATTGGCTAATTTTGTATTCTTTTCATTTTGAATGATTGACTATTGGCAATATAACTGCACTTTAGTAAGAAGAGCTGTAGTGTATTATAAAGGGGATTATAATAATTTAATGCTAACATGATTCTTCCAAGGAATAACATTTATAGGTATTATAAATATTGGAAAATACTGTTATTAGCTAAAGAAATACAAATTTAATATTTGAGCTTATGTGGTTTTAAAAATTTATGCAAGTAGTATGTGTATTTGTGTTGACATTGACAATATCCTTTTGAGGTATTAGGAGGTTATTCAGTGAAAATATTCTACTTAAAATATAGCTGCCACTATTGAATTAAGCTTTGATTCTATATTTTAAAATGCATATGATGTTTTAAATGTCTAATTTCTTGAGAATTCTTTGAATGATCTCATCTTTTTCTTATTACTTTATAGAGGAAATGGCTAGAAATAGATTTTTTAGTGAAAGCAGAGAGATCCTACATCCTTATCACCAATGTTATTTTTTTTTTGTTTTAATTATACGTGTGGCTAAAGATCTATTCTTCTAGGTTTCTAGAGGTTGCAAAAACAAGTAAAACATAGCTTTCTATACTATTTGCTGAGCAAAGAGTTACTACAAGCCAAGTAGCAATTTCAAAGGCTGGAAAAAGAGGTGTTTTTCCAAAAATGTGGTCTTTTAATAAAAAGCATCTATGTGGGATTTTCCAGTAGAAAATACACTGAAAGCAGCAACTTTTGCCATTATCTAAAGATAGTTGGGATTCTCAGTCACATAGGTCTAAAGCAGAAAATGAAACAAGCCTGGTGTGAAAGAAGTTGGATATCCCATTATATATAATCCCTGAAGCTATTCATTCCTAACTCATACCACTTAGAGAGAATGTGTTCAACAAGAACAACAACAAAAAATAAATCTAATTTACTTTTGAGATATAAGCACATCTGCATATTAAAACTAAGGAGTTGAAAACATCATTTTTCACAAGCTATAGTTGAGAAAGAAGTGTAGATGTTGTTAAAATGAGTTTGCTATTACCTCCTGGAGAGTGAACTGGCAGTATTTGCCAATTTTGTAGACATTTAGTGACAATACCACACTACTATGTTATTTCATTTATAAAAGCTGCTATTTGCAGTGATTGTCCTTTCAACTGAAAAATGTTCATATACCACTAACTTTTTAACAGTCTTCCCTCCTTTATAATGTGAGTACTCTGCCATCATGGTGTGGTATAGTAGTAGCCCTACTACTCCAGAATGTCCTTTTTCAGAACAGATATGGGGAAAAAAGGGTGAAAATAAGAGTTTTCCTGAGTTTCTTTGAGCAAAAGATTATCTATAATATTTAAACAAGTTACCAGTGCCTTATAAATAAAGGGAAGAATAAAAGTTACGTGAAAATAAAATTAGAATGAACATAGATCTTGAATTAAGGCACCTAAAATAAAATGCAAAAAATTCAAGTATTTTAAATATATAAATAATTTGTGTAAGATAAATTTTCAACCTAAAGGAGGTTTTTCTTGAACACAATGTTGGAGGCACAATAGAACATGGCTAATGGTAGTTGAAGATTCAACATGAATTAAATTAACTTTGGGTCTTTTCCTAGGGAGTTTAAAATTAGTGGCATATTGACAAGAGTTTACCAGCTATCTCTTAAAAAAAAAAAAAAAACAGAACAACCAAAAATATGCTTTGATTTGTGTGCTGATTTCTGTGACATCATGGTTGATTTCAAACTGCCAACATACTACCACTGAAAACAAAGTTGGGAAGACATGAAAACAGCTGTGATACATATGCAATGTACTATGGCTCAGGTTTTTTTTTAAGTGGATATAGCAAAAAAGATCTTGCCAGAATGGTCTTACCTCTGATGACATATATTCTATAGCACTGATTGAATGAGGCCTATTGCCTTCATTCTGGTTTGAAGTACAGCAATAATCTTTTAATTCACCTCATTTCCAATCTCTTCACTCTAATTTATCCCTATGTTTCTGATAATTCTGAAATACAAACGCATTTACATCACTTATCTTCCTCAGGGCCAGTAGGATTCAATTCAAAGAATGTCTAGTATTCATATTCCTTCATGAAAGGCAGAACACATGCTTTCGAAATGGTAATCTACAATATAACTGCATGAAAATCATTTAAAAGGAAGATTCTATGTCCCTTCTATAGATGTAATGAATTAATCAAAGCAGACTCCAGTGTCAGGGCTTAGAAATCAGTATTCTCAAAGTGCCACAGATGAATCTATTGGCCTAAGTAGATTTGGGAACCCATTGAAAGGTGGAGAATTTTGGTGGTGTACAAATGTTTTAATACTGTCTTAGCAACTTGTTAACTGGATAACATTAGGTAAATTTTCTGACTTGACTACTGTGTGCCTCAATTTTCTTATTCCTATGATATTTATTTTATAATACAATTGGGATGATTAATTTTTATAGCATTTGGCACAAAATAGTCACTGAATACACATTAATTTATGTTTCTTCCATATGTAACCATTTATGGTTTAAGTCGCTTATTCTTTCCACTTTTATTTTTAAATATTCTGCTTACTGTGATTTACATGCTTTCCCATAATAGACTTGTAGATGCAAATTCAAGTGCCTATGAAGGTCAATAATTCAAGAAGAATGAGTAAATTGAAGTGAACTGCTATAGCCAAATATTATGTGGAAAAAGGAATTCCCTGTATTAAATTTTATTTCCAAAGGGAAATAAGAGAATGTGATTTTCAAGTTGAAGTGTCCCAATAAAAATGCAAATATAGTGAAGGAATTCAGAAAAAAAAGAAAAAGAGAAATAAATCATCTTCAGGTCAAACAAATACATGTCAGAGCTCAGTTTAGCCACCTGGTTGTGTAGTTTGTGATTTCAAGTTCAGATTTGCTGTATATAAGTGTTTTCCAGATGATGTAACTAACCACATCATTCCATAAAGAATGACCTGTGTAGTGAAGGTTACTGTTTAGCTTGTATTTTAACCCCCTCTTTCAGGTACTTGTGACCATAACCATTCTTATCACATTGCTTAGCACTTTTCTCCATATTCAGATTCTTCTCTTTGAAGTCAGAATGGTGTTTGAGTTTTGACTTGAATTTTAGTAGTCTATGTATTCTTAACTGTCTTTTATGATTTCTGTATATACTGTTTTCCAGATTTTTTTTAATAATTGTCATGGGCATTATGTTTAAGTTGCCTTATTATTTATATCACCATCTTTTGCAAAATGATTTTCATTTAATGTTAAAAACTTGTGTTATTACCACTGACCTGGGACTTAAATAGTGAGTGGATCTCTACCTTACTTGTCATACCTAAATGAATGATAGTCCCATGGTTTAAATATTAAACAGGCAACTTTAAAATTTAGAGAAAGAATTTCAGGAAACATCATTGATTACATTCACCTTCCTACCTTAAACAACTAAAAATGGACAATATATGTGAAAAAGACATACTAGACACTGGACATAAGGCAACCAACACAGTTATCTCTACAAATGCAATGAAATATATGATTCTCCCAGCTTAATACCTTGAGAAAGTTTATAGTCTACAGCACTAGAACACTAAAAGGACCTGACAGGTACCCACAGTTGAGGAGAGAGAGCATGAGTCTGGGAAAGCCAAGGCAATTAGTGTTTGCAGAGAAAAGTACTGAAAAGAGAGAGAGAGAGAGAGAAAAAAAAAGGATTATAGGGAATAGTGCTTAGTTCTCAGAAAGTTAGGTATTGTGCCTGTTTCTACCACCCAGAGTGAAACAACTCATAACTTTCATATTAGTTATAATACTAAGAAGGAACTTGCAAACTATTTAAAAAACACAAAACCATAGAATAAACACAGTTCTATTTCCACTTAACTAAGTTTGAAATTATGATCCTAGAGACCCTAGAGGATCAAAATGTGTATGATGTTTAATTATATCTCAGAATAAAGCTCAAGAATATTTACAGAAATATAAAAATATATACCACCCTAGAAAGAAAAATTCATAATGTATGACATCTAATACAAGATAAAAATTACCAGGTATACAAATAAGTATAAATCTATAACATATAATTAAGAGAAAAATCAATCAGTTCTATACCAGGAATGACTCAAGTGATAAATTTCATAGGTAATACTATGCTTTGAATCCTAAGCTTACAATTATTGTTCCAGATAAAGACCATTCATTAATAAATTTGCATCTTATGCACACCAGATACTTCCTGTTTGGAATGGTGATAATTATGTTTTGCTATGCTGTTATCAAAGGCAGACCCAGAAAATTGTGTCAGAAACATCCTGAATTTTGTTCTCAGAAGATGGTTTTGGCAGAAGTCTAATCTCATAGCTTCCTGTTTTCTGGGAGAGACTGAGAACCCGAATGGTTACCTGCTGAACCTAGCCAGAGCCTGGCCACTCTGAATACATGATCTTGCAGTGTTGGGTTATTCCAGCCAAAAATATTTCAAGTTCCTGTAACTGATTTGTACATATTTATAAAAATATATTCGGAAATTGGTCCATGATGCATGTGTTTTGCTCTGGGTGCACCTGGAACACTTCAGCCTCACCTGGGGGCCTGGTGGACTTGGGATACATAAGCATAGCACTAGAGAGAGCTCATGCATCCTGCTGCAGGGGAGCAGGTCCTGGTATTTTTAACCAAAGTCACAGACATCTCTCACTGCTGACGGAGTTGAGGTTTGCTTTGGTTCTAGTTTCAGTCCAATGTGTACAGAATGTTTGAAACAGTCTGCACTTTTGAGATGATACTGCATTTCCAAAGCCACCAATGCATTTTGTGGATTTTCTGTGCTCATGGCTTAATAATCATAGTATCAACAATGGTACCTTTTATTTCATTTTGTTTGCAAGGTAGTGTTCCTATCTATGTTTTTGTTTTTAATTTTTTTTGTTCCTTTTTTAAGGAAAAATAATGTAGACACATTTTAATACTATAAAAGAAAGTAGACAAGAATACTCAGTTAATATAACTATGTTCCATGTGTTCAATAAGCTATAAGAGGGTGAGAGGATAGAGAAAAGATAGCAGATCAGAGGAAGGATGCACTTCCAAGCACCAGGTGTAAGATGTGAGAAGACTGCTTCGAAGTGAGGTGAGTAACTGAGGGAACTTATTGACACTTAATGTTGGGCAGTAAAAGAAACCTCAGACTCACAGAAAGTCAGAAAATTTGAGTATAACAAAAGAAATAATGTATTAGACATGTGCCAGCTTGGCTGCCAAAGGTGACATTCATGATTGCTGAGGTGAGAGTGATGCACAGGCAGAGAATAGAGGAAACTGGGAAAATAAAAAATTTAAAAATCAAGAAAATTGGCTTGGAAGAACCTGTGGAACAAAAAGGGAAGCTGATCTTAATGGACCAAGCTGATGGAGAAAGTGCTTGAGTTAAATCAACCAAAATTCTTTGGGCCATGGGCAGATCATTTAATATAAACAGATGAAACAATGACTGCTTGGCAGCAAGCAGAAACACAGGATTAGGAACTCATAAAGAAAGTTGCCAGAAAATGCAGAAGCAGCCTATTATGACCCCTAGAGTGTGCCTAAACCAGAGTGACTGAAATAGGAGCAAAGAAAATTGTATTAGTGCAAATGGCCTCTGAATATCAAGGAGAGAAAAATCTGTTACTGGCACTCTATTGGGACTATGTCTATAACAGCCACACAGGAGCATCTGCATTCCAGGGAGCATATCGGGTAATTCATATTCATTGTAGTGAATGTGAAACCTATGTAAGTTTAGTCTCTACACCCTAAAATAAGATTTTACTGGAGGTCACAGAGACTAGAATCCACAGCAACAAGCCACATGGATCAAATCTCAAATATCCACCAAGAATTCCAAAGGACAGCCAAGACTAAACCTCAACTACTGGAAGTTCCAATTTAAAACTATGTCCATTACATAAGTATACAATTGGTCAGTACTTTCTAGTCTGTACAACTCTATACTGGAAGGTGGGAAGCTAAAAGCCACTAAAACAAGATTTGGTTCCTAGCCACAACAGTTGGCAGCAAGGTGAACACAAAGAAATTGGAATTAATAATGTCCAATGCTTGATCCAAGAGTTGCAGAGTCCCAAATTAAATTAAAGCATGAAAATCCATTCCTGTCAATAGTTTTGACCACCTCATAGAAACAAGCCCTTTATCTATTTATTTATTTCTTTTTCTTTTCTTATTGTACCAGAGATTGTCCCCAAGGATGTATAACCACAGAGCACAACCATCAGCCCCTTGTAAATAATTCTTTTAAAATTCTGAGACAGAGTCTCTCTAAGTTTCTCAGGGCCTTGCTAAATTGCTGAGGCTAGCTTTGTACTCATGATTCTCTTGCCTCAGTCTCCTTAGATGCTGTAATTACAGGTGTGTGCTACCACACCTGGTAACCCTGTATTTCTAAATATTTCCCTTTTTTCCTTAGTTTTCTCCTATATTTGACAAAATTTTAAATCTTTCAAATATTATTTCATTGTATTTTTTTTGTTTCCATACAATTATAATTGTGTTTGTCAAACATTGGATAATAGTGTTGTTACACTAAAAATCAATAAAACAATTTTAAAATGTGTTTTTAGTGTTAAACATATTTCAATAGAAAAGTATCATCCTTAGTAATTTCATCACTCCACTGAAAAAATGCTCATTAAGACAATTTACATTTAACTAAAATGGGATGTTCATATTTTACTCTTGTTTTTTCTAGGTGTGGAATTTGATTTTCCATATCAAAATGTTATATTTTCAGTAGCATGAGAAATTTGGAGCTGACAGAATGTATTATAAATATTGAAAAACTTCAAGGAGCTTGCTGAACACATCTGAAAGCCATGTTTTACAAATGAGAAAGTTGGCACCTCCAGAGGTATAATGGGGAGTACAGTACAATGGAGTAGGAATGAACTGAAGGAGGGTACTTTGATGAAACTTTTAGAAGTCTCAATTATTCATTGTTGATAGTGGGAAATTTCATGCTCATGAATGAAACCAGCCTAATCTCTTTTCTGAATCTACATTTGACTTCTGTTTCTCTCTGCTTTTAAGTTCAGTTTGAACACTGCACTTATTTTAAAGACTTTGATGCTTTCAAAAAATTTTTGGATAGTGAGAAGAGAAGCTTGAATTCATATGTATTTTCAGTTGTCTTGTAGCACAAAAAATTCAAGAAATACTTCTTATAGTGAGTAATTATACTTAATTTAAATAAATGCTCCTCTAAGAATAAATTTCTTCCTATACTAACAGCAGTCACTTTCATTTTCTGTGTTTCATATCTCTGTGCTTCAGTTTGATTCGTAAAATGATATTGAAATAACACCTACCTCATAGGAGTGTTTTAACAAATCCAAGCCAAGCTTCCTTTAAGTATCTGGAATAAAGTGATACTCAAGTACTACTAATTCTTGTGATTTTCATAATAATATCAGTATATTATTATAATAATATCATTATTATATTATTATTAGGGTGGAAGTTTTGTTTTGTGCCAATTTGACAAAGCAGTATTATTTACTTTTTTATCTCCTTAATATGAAACCTGCTTTTATTCAAATCCCCAAATCCTTCCCAGTAATGTGCTAACCTTCCATACTCATCCCCAAATGATAGAGAATGCTGCAAGTCCTTATGTTATACCCTAGAGTATTATCTTAAATCTTCTTATTCTTTCTTTCCCTGGCCTGTTTCCCATAAGCCCTCCATTTCTCAATTGTCTCTGTCAGGGAATATTTGGCTCCAGATACATATGGTTATATGGCCTTGAATCAGAATGAATTTTAGTCATTTCCGGAACAAATTTTTAACCTTCCAATATCCTTTGAGATTTTCTCTTGGCTGAGTCTGAACAGCTTTGATTTAAGCTCATCTCCACAGATTTTTATACATAGACTGCTGGCATTTCCAAATTTAAAATGAATCTGTTCATTGAGACTGAACATTTCACAGGGCTTGTTTAGTTCACATGGCTTGAGTTTAGTTTTAATGATGTAGAAGTTGAGGGTGCATTCCCTAGGAGGGCTACTCAGCTTTAATGTTCTTTCAGTGAAATCCTGAGTTTCCAGCCCCTGAAGGCAGACTAAATCATAAATTTCGTCACGAGCTAAGCCTCAGATCCAGGTCATAACAGACCGCCTAAATATTTAGTATTTAAGATTACTGCATATTTCATTATCTAGCATATATACACTTGAGCCATGAAGCGATGGTCAGGTATCAGTCTGAATTTGGTGAAACCATTGCTGCTAACTAAAATTAAGAACACATGTACATATGTCACTATGGAAGAAGCAAAGTTTGATGAAATATTTTTAGCTAAAAAAATTCCATTTTAAAACATGGATGCATGTTTCCATAGATGGCTGTCAATTTTCTTTTCAAAAGATGTTTAACTTTTGTACAGTTCTCAATTAAATTATGAATGAGCATGTAAGTTGTGACAGAATATCAGCTTTAATAATTGATTAAGGCAGTAATAATGAAGTTGTTTACATTCTTTGACTCTTTAGTTCAGCTATTGTTTCAACCTTGTCAAAATTATAGGTGGAATATTATAGTACTTATTTATATTGTATACACTCCTTGTAATGATGTGATAGTCTACTTTCCAGAATCTGATGAATAGCTATAGATTTTTAATTTCTAAATGATATTTTAAAAATTTAGAACTTTAAATTTTGAGGGGCATTATGTTTTAGATTTGGAATGTTCCCCAAAATATCATGTGTTGAAGACTTGGTCTCCAGTGCAGCAGTGCTCAGAAGTAGGGATTTGAGGGAAGTGACTGTATCATGAAGGCTCTGACCCCATTAATAAAATAATCCATTGATGGATTAATAATTTAATGGCATTATTGGGAGCTGGTGGAAACTGTAGGGGATGGGACTTAGTGAGGAGAAGTAGGTAACTGCAGGAATGCCCTGGAAGGGTATGTTTTTTTCTCTAGCTCCTCTCACTCTGTTTTCTAGCTGCCATGAGGTAAGCAGCTTTCTTCTGCCATGCCCTCTGTCATGCCATTACTGCTTTGGAGACAGCTGAACATGAAACCATGAAATAAAATGAATCTTTCCTCCTAAGTAGATTTTCTCAGGTATTTTCCCTAGCAATGGAAAGCTAACTAACAAAGGGAGGGACTACCATTTTCACAATATTGTTTGTATCATATATATTTCCTAATTTTTAAAAGCCAGGATATTTTTAGTGTATCACAGACTCCCTATAACTGCTTATAATTTTCTTACTACAAATAGTGATGACTTTTTTGCTATACAAATTAGAAGTAAAACAAATTATTTGTGAAAACTTTAAAAGAAATATTAGTTCTTTATTATAAATTTTATCTTTTTATTATTAAAATTATTTGTCCACAAGAAGTTTATATAAATTCTCTATACATTGAATGGTCTACTTCATTACCAACGTCCTAATATTTATTCTCTTCAGAAAAATTTCAAGAACAAGATACCCATTGGGCTTTTATTACTATTCACAGATGAAAAGCTTTCCTAATATACTTTACTGGCCAGCTGGATGAAACAACTTAGAAGAAATTCTGAATGTCAGAACTTACTTCTATTCATTTTGTGTAGAGCCCAGAGAAAATGGTGACTAAGCTATTCCTACTTTCTCCTTGTCTGTACTTCATCTTATGTCCTCTTGACCGAGCATCTAGGTTATGAGGTTTTAAAGTCCTTGATTTATTTCCCTGAAACAATCTACCACACAACTCCTCTATTTCTAGAACACTGTTTTCATCACCCTCTACTTTTTCTGCCAGATATACCAGTTGACTCTACTTCTCTCCCAACTTGTAGTATGGGAACTTGAGACAAAGTAGAGTTGGTACACTCCGGTAGTGAGGAAGGAAATTAATTTCTCATTGCTTATTTTCCATAAGGAAAATTTTGTTCATTTTTCTCTTTTGCAATCAATAGATAGACAGAACAAGTAGTGTTTCAATATATCTATATATATTTTTCAGTAATATTCTATGTGAATTAGTCAAATTATTTCCCTAATTTAAATGTTTGGTTTATTTTTTTTAATTTTGGTGTTTTTTGCCATATGTTACATTACCCTCAGGGAAAACAAAAGAAATGACTAAGTTACCCTAAGAAAGAAGGAAATGAATTATTTTTGTACTATTTGCAATAATGATGGTCATTTATGGTAGATGTTTTAGCCATCATTGCCCTGCCTGGTGAGTCCCTGCTGTTCATACTACAAAAATGTGTTGATGTTTAGTTTAGGAAATCACTGGTGACTTGGGTTTCTTAGAATGGGTTTCTAAAGATTAACAAAAATACTAACTATTCTCTCTACAACTTAAGATAAAAGTGAAAATGTATAAACTATAGAATCAATCTTTAAAAGTGTGGCATTAGGATATTTATACCCAATAGGATTAAATTATGACATGTTCCAGTTTCTTCCATATTGGAAACAAAGCTACCTTTGACTCTAAGTCCATTTATAGTTACCTTGTCTTCTCCTTAAAGCCGGTGAACTAGGAAAATAGTATCTAACCTGTTTTCTATATTATTTATTTATTTATTTTATGTGATGCTGAAGATCGAACCCAGGATCTTGCCCATGCTAGGGGGTGCTCTACCACTGAGCCACAGCCCCAACCCTTACATTTTTGATTCTACTAACTTTTTTGTAAACTACTAAAATTTGGCTGTGTCCCTCTAAATCTGCTCCCTGTAGTAAGATCATCAATAATTACTTAATTGCAAGTTGTAGTGATATCCAGATTTATTCTCTGCTCTCCCAAGTATCAGCTTTATGATCTTTAGCATTTAAACTGATTTTATCTTAATTTTCTTATATGTAAAATGGGATCAATGAAGGTATCTACCTAACAACTGATTAAACAAAAGATTAAATATGATAATGTATGCCTCAGACTTGACAAAGTCAAGTCTGGCTCAGTTAATGATAATGAGCGAGTCAAACTGGCTCAGTTAATGATAGTTATTATTGTTCTTCCTTTTTTTACCTCTATGCAATGTTCCACATTATTAATCTCTTTCCTTTTTGAAACCCTTTCAAATCATCATCCTTAGTTTCCATTAAAATATACTTTCCTAGATATTCATCTTTCTTAAAGAATCATCTTTCTCCAATGCTTTTGGAATTAGTAGAAAGTAAATATGATTAACTTCCACTTAAGTGTTTGATAAGCCTAGGCAAGTCTCTTAATCTCCATGAACCTTTGTTTCTTCACCTACAAAATAAACATTTAATTGTGATTAATATTATTGATTTATAAGTTATTTTAACAAATATTTATTGAGTGGTTACCATATGCTATCTATTAATAATGGTACATAGAGTACAGTGGTTATTTAGGTAAATATGACCTTTCTATTTCCTTAATAAACTTATTTTCTAATGTAAGGACATATATGATAGGTAATCAAATATATAAGAAAAATTCAGATTGAATAAGTACTAAAAGGAAAGGAAACTGGTAATATGATAGTTACTGGGGTAGAATTGAGTAACATGTATTTGGGACAGATGTCAGAAAAGACTTCAAGAGAAAGGGTCATTTGAAATGAAACATTAATAAGAAGAAAGGACCTTAATGTGATAATCACATCAAACAAAGTATTTCAAGAAGAGATAGAAATTTCAAAGGCCCTACAGTGGAAAAAAGATATTTAATGTACAAGAAGGCAGCTAATACTGTTGGAGCTATTTGAATTAAGAGGTGAATGGTAAAAGCTGGTGATGAAGAGACAGGTTGAAGCCAGTCACATGATATAATGAAAAATTATTGGAATAATAATTTTTTTCTGAGCACCTTGTGGAAAATATTTTAGAGGAAAATATGGAGTATACCCAAGGAGACTAGTTGTTAGGTATTGCAGTAACCCTGGTAAGAGAGGATGATATCCTGGATTAGATTTTAGTAATGGTTGTGGACAGAAGTGGATGGTGTATTTGTCAGTTTTTATCATTGTGACCAAAATACTTGATAAGAAGAAGTTAGAGGGGAAAAGTTTATTTGGGGCTCATGGTTTCAGATGTTCAGCCTATGGTTGGCCAATTCTATTGCTCTGAGACTGAGTTGAGGCAGAAGCATCATCATAGTGGGAGGGCATGGCAGAAGAAAGGTGTCAGTCCAAGGCAGCCAGGAAGGAGGGTGGAGGAAAGGGAGAGTGAAGAACCCAGGATAAGATAGAGTCCAAGGCCATGACCCCAATGACCTACCTACTTGCTCCAGACATGCCCCTTTTGACTACAGCTACCACCCAAGAGTTTATTAAGATTACTAACCCATCAAATAGATCAATTCATTGATGAGCATATAGCCCTACTAACTGCCTAAAAGCTCTACCTCTGACCCTTGCTGCATTGGGGATCTGCTTTGAGAACATGAGCTTCTTTTTTTTTTATTTGTATATGACAGCTAAATGCATTACCATTCTTATTACATATAGAGCACAATTTTTCATACCTCTGGTTGTATACATAGTATATATTCACACCAATTCATGTCTTCATACTTGTACTTTGGGTAATAATGATCATCACATTACACCATCATTAATAACCCCATGTCCCCTCCCTTCCCCTTCAATGCCTCTAGAGTTTGTATCTTCTTCCCATGCTCCTGCTCCCTATCCTACCATGAATCAGCCTCCCTATGTTTTCTTTAGAAAACATTCAGCATTGTTTTTTTTTTTTTTTGGGTATTGGCTAACTTTACTTAGCATTATCTTCTCTAACTCCCTCCATTTACCTGAAAATGCCATGATTTTATTCTCTTTTATTGCTGAGTAATATTCCATTGTGTATATATGCCACATTTTTTTTTTATCCATCCATTTACTGAAGGGTATCTAGGTTGGTTTGAGAGTCTAGTTATTAAGAATTGTGCTGTTATAAACATTGATGAGGCTGTGTCCCTGTAGTATGCTGTTTTAAGTCCTTTGGGTATAGACTGAGGAGAGGGATAGCTGGGTCAAATGGTGGTTTCATTCCCAATTTTCCAAGAAATCTCCATATTGCTTTCCATATTTGCTGCACCAATTTGCAGTCCCACCAGCAGTGTATGAGTGTACCTTTTTCCCCACATCTTCGCCAAACTTATTGTTGTTTGCATGCATAACAGCTGACATTCTGACTGGAGTGAGATAAAATCTTAGAGTGGTTTTGATTTGCATTTCTTAAATTGCTAGTGATGATGCACATTTTTCTCTGTATTTGTTGATTGATTCTAAGAGGACTTTTCTAGATCCAAACTATAACAGATATATTTGGGGTATATTTTACAAATCAGGTTGCTTAAATTGCTTGTAAATTAAATGAGGGTTGGAGAAAAGTATAAGAAAAGAGAAATCAAATGAAGTTTAATGATACTGGAACTAGGTACATGATGGTGCTATTTACCATGGTGGGAAATATTGGGAAAATTCAGTTTGTGAGATTTAAATTAAACACCTTTAAAGCATTTAGTACATTGCCTGGTACAAAATAGGCATATGTATGTGTAATTATTATATATCTTCCATTAGCACCTGTACTATCCATCTTGGATTAGAAAGCTAGGTTAAATAGACCAAAGATCTTCAAAGCCCTATACAAATACAACTTATACTTAATTCCTGAAATAAAAACTGTAAGACTTTATCTTATATTAACTTGATGAAAATTACATAATTTTATATGTATTTATATTACATATATTTCTATAATTATATATATTATATTTATATTTTTCCTTGTTCTCATTTTCTTGTACTCATTGATTTAAGCAATGTCAATCTAAGCCTTGCATTTAAATACTACCTGCATATTGTATTATAAATCTATTTTTAAGTGTTTGTTACCTTTCTAGACTCTGAATTACAGGAGAACAACAACCTTTAAGTTTATTCTTTTTTTGTATATCTAGTATCTTATTCATTTGGGGCACAAAGCTCAGGGGGAAGAAAATAAGGGAGGAACAAAATAAGGGAATGAGAGAGGGAGCAAAAAAATGAAGGAAAAAAAGAATAGGAGAATGAAACAAACATTATTAGTTTATGTATATATATGACTGCATGACCAATGTGATTCTACAACATGTACACTTAGAAAAAAGATAAATTGCATCCCATCTATGTATGATATATCAAACTGCATAAATGCATTCTACTGTCATATATAACTAATTCAAACAAATTTAACAATTATAAAAAAGGAAGGAAATAAAACTTTGCTTCTATATCAAATGTCTTTTCCTGTGTTCTCTATGGTGCTAGGCACATAAAAGACACTCAGTTATTACCTATTGAGTAAAAACAGACCACATTGAGAAAAAGATTCTAAAGATGATAAAGTCCCACAGAAATTTATTTTTCCTCTTTAGAATATACTTTTTTAGTTTATAGAAACAATACATGTACATCATAGAAAAATGAGAAATGCAAATAAAGCTTTAAGAAAAAATAACCTACCACCATCCAGATATAACCAATATTAACATTTTATTTTTATATAGTATTTTGTCTATGCATATCAAATCCTTTTAATTACATAACTGAGCTAGTATTGTATGGATTGTAATGTGTTTTATACTAAAGTATATTATGAGCTGTTTTCTATTTTTGAGTATATTTTAAGTTGTTGATAATCTAAGCAAGATAAACATCTGGGTATAGATGCCTCTGTGATAAGCTGTGATGACCTCACATTATTTTGGAGATTTGTTCTGTAGAAATTACTAGAAGTGGAATTACTGGGTCAAATTTTAGATCCATTTTTAGTTGAGATAGATATCAAAAAAAATAATTAAAAATGTTTAAGTTGTGTATTCTAATATAAGGGTGGGAGTTTACCTATTTTTTAAAAATTTTCATCAATTTTAGATGTTATCATTTAAATATAAACATTTCTAATTTTTAGTTTTTTTGCTATCAAAATCACACAATTATAATTATATGATTGTAATTATATAATTAATGCAAAGACATTATATTAAAATAGCCACTTGGCTATTATGGTAAAAAAAATTGAAGTCCTGCTGAGTGTGGAATATTTGGTATATGTTTACTGAATATTTTTGTTTCCTTTTCAGTGAATAATATGTTATATTCTTTCTTGGTTTTGAAAAACATGGATAATCATAATTTTAGCATTGTAGAACAGGTCTTTGGTTACTAAGGCTATTTAACTTCTTAAAAAAATTGTAGTACTGGTGATTGATCCCAGAGGTGCTCTACCAATGAGCTACATCCCAATCCATTTTTATTTTTTTTTATTTTGAGATAGGGTCTCATTATGTTGCTGTGGAAATCAATAAGTTGGCCAAGCTGACCTTGAAATTTTGATCTTCATGCCTCAGTTTCAGAGTTACTGAATTTGCAGGCATGTACCACCACATCATTCTAGGGTACTTACCTTTTTACGTAATGCATACAATTTTTTCTACTGTTATTTGGGTTTTAATTCTTATTGTGTGCCCTTTTACATGTGCTCCTTAATTTTAATGTCATATATACACAATTTTATGGCTTCCTTTGCTTTTTTATAAGAGACTTTCCCATTTTGAGTTCAGATTCAAAGATCAAATTACTATATTTCCTTTTAGCTATTTTTATTAATATTTTTCATGTTTACATTGTTGTTATATCTGGAAGTTAGCCCCCATTTCTGACTTCAGAGAAGCTCTATTCTCAAACAACTCAAAGCAAGATAAAAACATACAGAAAGAATTTCATATATTTTCTTTTCAATACTTGATGACGAATCCCCCCTTACATCAGTTATCTGCCCCCTTCTCTCTCTTTCTCTTTCTCCATATTAATATAATATAATACTACAGTATATAAGGACACATCACTGGCACACAGAGACCAATGAATTTGAGGGGAAGGTAGCCACACTAAATATGAAAAAGTATTTAAAGAACTGAATAAGACTGGTTTAAGATGATTACATGGAAAAGTAGATTTTTCTCTGTCCAGTACTAATACTAGTTGAATTATAAGATGTGACATAAATTAAATATAAAAATTAAATAATATACTAAATGAAGCCACTTTGACATTTCATCAGTTATGATCCTATTTTAACTCTAAAGGTACACTTTATTTTAATACTAATATTGTTAATTTTCAAGCCCTTTAAAATTCACAAAACACTTTTACCAGTATCATCTCAGTCAAAATAGACAAGGCAGGTATGAGAAATATGAAGTTCAGAGAAGTTAAGTAACTTTACCAAGATCCCATAGATTATTAGTGGTCAAGCCAATATTGTGGTCAAGGTTGATATCATTTCTAATGCTAAACTTTTTAAAAACAAACCACATGAGTTTTAAACCCTTACTCTATTCCAAATGTTTGTAACTCAATTCCATGATGATTTTAGCTTCAGGATTTTGTGACCTTCATGCTTGAAATTTATAGTCTACCCTTTCACTATCTGGATATTAACACTACTTAGAGTGACATGATTTTATGGTGTAAAGGGAACTTAAGTATCAGGTAGATTATTCTATTTTTTTGGAGATGAGGAAACACAAGCTCATGGAGATCAGCTCTTGCTCAAGAACAAATAGCTTGTTAATATCCTGAGAATGGGGCTTTGTAATTTTAATCTTACATTTTATTTACTCTACCCTAATTTTAGAACAAACTGATAGACTACTATTTTAGAGCAGTTTATATGTTTACAGAAAAAAAAGGATTGAACAATATGAAGATTTTGCCACATAACCCTCTATCCCATAGTTTCCTATACATATATCTTGTATTACAGTATAATGATTATTGCAAAACATGGACGAATTTTTGTACATTTTGGGGGGATACCGGGGAATGAACTCAGGGGTATTCAGCCTCTGAACCCCAGCCTATTTTGTGATTTATTTAGAGACAAGGTCTCACTGAGTTGCTTAGCGCCTCGCTTTTGCTGAGGCTGGCTTTGAACTCGAAATTCTCCTGTGTCAGCTTCCCAAGCCCCTGGGATTACAGGGATGTGTCACCTTGCCTAGTTGTGCATTATTATTAACTAAGGTAGTTGTACATTATTATTAAGTAAGGCCCATAGTTCACATTTTATTATACATTCTGTGTTTTGACAAGTAATTAATGGTATGTGCCCATCACTAGTGTGTCATACAGAATAGTTTCACTGCCGTAAAACTGCCCTGTACTCCATTTATTCATTCTCTCTTGTCCCATAAACCCATGACAAACATTGGTCTCATAGTTTTTTCCGTTTCCAGGATATAATATAGTTGAAATCATACAGCATATAGCCTTTTCAGATTGCCCTTTTAAATTATATTTTGAAGTATTTCTCTTTCATATTTTGATACCTCCTTTCTTTTCATTGCTGACTAATGCTCCATTGTGTGTATACAGTACACTTTTTTTTAATTTTTAATATTTTTATTTATTTATTTTTAGTTCTCGGTAGACACAACATCTTTGTTTGTATGTGGTGCTGAGGATCGAACCCGGGCCGCACACATGCCAGGCGAGCGCGCTACCACTTGAGCCACATCCCCAGCCCCAGTACACTTTTCTTTATTCATTCATCTGTTGAAAGACACTTTGGTTGTTTCTAAGTTTTGGCAATTATGAATAAAGCTGCTGTATCTATTCATGTAAGTTTTATTTTCATCTGAATATAACTTTTTAACTCATCCGTGGAAATAGAAAGGAGTGTAGTTGCTGGATTTTATGTTAAGAATGTGTTTATTTTTGTAGAAAACCATCAAACTGTCTCGAAAGTGACTGTACCATTTTTTTAATCCCTGTTGTTCCAGAGCCCCACTGGTATTTTAAAATGTCAGTGGATTGGATTTTAGGGATTCTAATCGGGTTGTATTGGTATGAGATTGTTGTTTCAATGTTAAGTAGTGTATGGTTTTGAACATTTTTTCCTGTGCTTATTTGTCATCTGTATGTCCTTGTTGAGGGAGTCAAATCATTTGTCCATTTCTTATTGGGGTTGTTTGTTTACTCATTATTAAGTTTTAAGAAATATTTATGTTTTAGATATAAGTTCCTTGTGGTTTCGATATTAATTTTCCTAATGAGTAAAATAGGATTTTAAATTTTAGCAATTTATCATTTTCTGGTTTTGTGTTTATCCTCCGCATATTCACACAAATGGAAAGTGGGTATCTCAGTTGTAAAGGAAGTATTATTAAATATCACCATCCTTAATCATTAACATCAATGAAACAACCATTTTGTTGGTCATAAGCCAGATGCTGTACTAAAGGTTATTAATTTTCCTCAGATGTTTGATCCAGCCTTGACTATTTGAAGGTTTTCATATTTATATTGTCTTTATTAATAAATGTAGATTGGAAGTGCTTAAAGGTCATTATATGAGATGGTTATGATGTTTTTACTGCTACAAGTCACAGAAATTGAATCATATAGTATTATATTTTTAAAGTCTGTAAGTGATGGTTCAGGGATGGCACTGTGAAATAATTATATCAAAAAGATTTTGACCAAAAAGTAGCATTTAAGAACTACTTGCCTTTGTATGGATTAGGAATGACACATCTGAAAAAATATATCAAAAGCTTTTGAGTGAGAAAACATAACCACTGACATTTGGGAACTTGTTCTTGCATTCTCTTTATTCTTTGTAGAATAAAGAAGAATAAAAAATGTGTTTATCACCATAGCAATTCTAACATTCATAATACTGGACTTACCAAGGACATAAGAGTTACTACATACCTCTGAAGGCAAAAATACCTGTTTTATGTGGACTACCACATAAATTGGTATTCAGAAATAAAAACAAAATTAAGATAGCAAAAGAACAGTTTTCTATAAATAGTATTATATTGGACAATCCTCTGATGCCTTATTTTTATTTCTGAAAACTCAAATGGAGCATAGAACTGCCCTAGGTCATATAAATAGAACTATCCTGCCTGGCTGTAGAAGAAGGCTCCAAAAGCATGAACAGCCCCAGAAGAGTTTCTCAGATTATATATTTTAGAATACATTTTTCACATTCTGTTTCTCAAATTTGCTTTTGTTTAACCATTTAAATCGTGTTATTGAGCTAAACTCAGGTCTTACTTATAAATTTCATGTTGGTCAGAGTAAGACATTATTTTAATATTAAATTTCAAGAACACAAAGATGCATGCATACATACACATATGCACACACTGACATGACTTAATTTATTTAAGATATGAGTTATAGAAATATCATTCACCACCTGTAGAAAATTAACTTTTCTCCACTGAGGAAATTGTAGAAATATTCCACATAGTTTCTAAAAAAAACTGCATATAAAGATAGTTCAGGACACATTTTTGTTGATTCCAACCCATAAAACTGAAGCAATTAAAATATCTTATGATATTGTGTTAACATAAGAAAAAAATTGGCATTTTTGGCAACTTTTGAAAAATAATGTATAAATGAGAAATAGACATATGTCATAAAATGAAGAATTTGAGAATTTAAAATAGCTTTATAGGTATCAATTATTTTCTTTCTAGCTTTTATTTCCTGATTTTGATGATCTTATTCTGTAAATATCAATATTTTGTGATATGATTACAGTGCTCAGTATCACATCACATTTTTTACTGACTTATAACAGCTTTTATTCTTGCTTATTATAGTCAGTCTTTTAAGGGAACATATTTTCAAGCTCTCTTTTTTTTCAGTAATGTGTGCCCTGCTAGATTCAGAAAAGTTTAGAGGATATCAATGATATGTTTACCATCTGATATACCATACAAACATCTGGCATCCCAATGCCTAACTCATGCAGTAAGTGAACATAGATTTTTTGGAATTCATAAATAAATAACTGAAGGCATGCATGAATAAATCACTGCAGGTAAAGTCATAAGAGAAACTGAAGTGCTATTTTCAGAAATGATTTTTTTGAAAACTATTTAGGCATATGAAATGGTCTTGAAGTGAGGCAAAAGCAATATTTACATTTCAATGTGAGTATGAAGTGCATGAGTACAGAGTTGACATTTTTATGAGTCACACAGATATTGGAAACATTTCTTGATCATGTGTGAGTGGAATAGTTACTTGAAGCAATGTTGATTTGTTCTCCCACAACAACTTCTAAATGTATTCTTCTTTTCTTCTTTAAGTGACCTTGACCACTGGATAAGTATAAAAGCTTTCTACTAAAAGATATCTAATTTCAAATTCCATCTTTTATTATGGGTGATCTCAAGAAAGCTAGAGAACATTTTTCAGCCTCTGTTTCTCCATTTGTAAATTAAGGATAATATTAATCACTTCCTAGGATTAAAATGAGATGATGCATCCATATATTAGTAGTCAGTCAGTCCATGGTAGTTGGTATTATTTTTGTGTTACTTGTTTATTTTCTTATAATTTCACTTTATTTTTCTCTTTACACACTACAGCATTCTATCCCACAGTCCTGCCTATCTACACGTTTGATGGTTTCCTTTTCTTCACTACATAGGTGTTGGCCCTTTCTCATCTGAGTATCTGGTCCCAAATCTCCAACAAGTTTTCCTATCTATTTCTCTGAAACCTTTTGAGAAATGAACAGTTTCTCTCATTTTTAGCTTTCTAAATTGGATGACCTCCTAGGCTACAGTGGAAATAGTTTAAGTGCAGATATGAAAGCTTCCTAAGTAAATATCATTTTGAAATTACATATTACAACTCTTGTCAAATGAAGATACTGAGTCAGCAACATAAAGATCAACTAAACCTTCATATAAATACATTCATGGGATCTACACTCAGATATTGTAATTC
Source organism: Urocitellus parryii (assembly GCF_045843805.1). NCBI lineage: Eukaryota > Metazoa > Chordata > Mammalia > Rodentia > Sciuridae > Urocitellus > Urocitellus parryii. The sequence continues at coordinate 52,312,589 of NC_135547.1, forward strand.
AGTGTGTCTAGTGGAATTGGGAAATCTTGTTTTAACATAAAGAGAAATAAAAATAATTTTGATTTATAGTAATTTTGATTCATAGCGAGGTTTGAGAAATAATTATCTGTTCAATTTATTCATCCTAAAAAATGCACCCAATAAGTATCTTGGATATATGTGCTCCCTGAATATAATAACACTTTCACACAATTGGATTATAAGTTTGGTGCTACTATAGTGTTGCATATTGCAAAGACAGTATGGTAGAGTGAAAAACATGTGAGTTGGGTGTCAAAATGGAATTTAACTCCCAGCATGAAATGGATATAATATATTTTACCTTACATAGCCCTTGCATGGGTAAAATAACATGATTTATTTATTTCAAGAGTTCAAGGTATAATGGTTACTCCCAAACTGGCAGCTATTACTTATTATTCTTTGTTTCCAAATACCTTTTCAATTGTCAGTTAAGATGTACTGTGATATAGTGAAATATTCTGTTCAGTTATTCACCTGACTCTGCATTTATACTCTATCTTTCACTTTATTTTGTTTTCCTGCTCCTTGACTTCTGGTTTGATCATGTGACTTGCATTGGCCTGTAGACTACTAGAATACATGATGTAAACAAGAGTTTATAATGTGTTGCATAATTCTGCATATAATCATACATACAGTTATATATAATTCAGCATAAAGTCTCAGGCTGCTTTCATTACCATGAAAAAAATATGTAACACCCCCCAAAAAGAATATGTACTACCTAACATAATGAACCCAGAAAAATGAGGGACACTTGAGTTAGAGCTGTCCAATGGACCTGCATTATTGTCCAATGGTAAACTGCATCTTGTGGAGCTACATAGCTTAACCTAAGCAATCCTAGCTTAACTAAACTAATTCACAGATAAACTCCAGCCATGTGAACCTCAGTGGAAGTCTTTCAGCCATTGTAACCTGAAGAAAAGCTACCTAAGATGACCTGCAGATCCATGGAAATAAAATATCTTTGTTTTAAAATACTAAGTTTTGGGGATGGTTTCTTATGTAAACCTTATTGAAGTAGATAGCTAGCCTGTTCGGACGTTTTAGCTTATTTATGGTGATAATCTGAGTTATCAGTCTGCTGAAAAACACACACACACATACACACAGAGACACACACACAGACACACACACACGCAAAGAAAATCTCACAATCTTTTCTTTTTCAATACGGGTATTTGCCATTTCTGTGGATTTAACAGGAGTGGTAGCTGTATATTAGAATAAAGGTATGTTGTTGTAAAGTACTCCTAGAATTCGGCATAGCATATTACTATGCCCATGACTCGGTACATTTTTCAGTTTTTAAGTGTCAAGATCTTGCAGCAGACCTTGGGCTGGGCCTCAGACTAATTTAAATTACAGATGTCCAGGACATTACATTACATCTGTATTTCACATTACAGATGCAGGACATGGGCAGACAGACATGTGTAGTCTCTTTCATAAGAGGCTGCTCATGAAACCTGCACACAGGAAGAAGAGGGCCCCAGGTTCATGAAGACACTACTCAAAATTATTTGTAAGAAATGAGCAAAAACAAAAAATTCTACCTGAGGAGCCAGTGGCAAAGATTCTCTCCCATTCTGTAGGATTTCTTTCATTCTCTTTATTTCCTCTGCTGCGAAGAAGATTTTCACTTTATGCTATCCCATTTATTGATTTTTTATTTTACTTCTTGCACCTAACAACTCTTGTTAAAGTAGTCATTTCCTAAACTGGTTTGTTGGAGTGTTAGGTGTACCATTTTTTTTCTAGTATGTGCAGAGTTTCTGGGCTAAAACCTAGGTATTTGATCTACTTTGAGTTGACTTCCATGCAGGGTGAGAGATAGAGGTTAAATTTCATTCTACTACATATAGATTTTCCATTTACCTTGCACCATTTGTTGAAGAGGATACCTTTTCTCCATTGTATGTTTTTGGCACCTTTGTCTAGTATGAGGTAGCTGTATTTTTGTGTTTGTGTCTGTGTCTTCTATTCCATTGGTCTTCTTATCTGTTCTGGTGCCAATACCATGCTGTGGTGTAATTTAAAGTCTGTTGTGATGCATTGTGACCTCCTGTTTCACTTTTCTTGCTAAGAATTGCTTTGTATATTTTTATCTCTTATTTTTCCAAATCAATTTCATGATCGCCTTTTCTATTCCTATGAAGAACATCATATTTTTAAGCTCTTGTGAATGGGATAGTTTTTCTAAGTTCTCTTTCTTTTGATTCATCATTTATGTACAGGAATGCAATTGACTTTATGGGTGTTAATTTTATATCCTGCTACTTTGCTAAATTCATTTTGAGTTCTAGAAGTTTTCTGGGGAATTTTGGGGGGTCTTCTAAATATAGAATCATGTCATCAGCTAATAGGGATAGTTTGAGTTCTTCTTTTCCTATTAATGTCTCTTTAATTTCTTTCTTCTAAGTGTTCTGCCTAGAGTTTCACCGACTATTTAATAGAGGTGATGAAAGAGGTCATTCCTGTCTTGTTCCAGTTTTTAGAGGGAATGCTTTCAATTTTTCTCTATTTACAATGATATTGGCCTTGGGTTTAGCATATATAGCTTTTACAGTGTTGAGGAATGTTCTGATTATCCCTGGTTTTTCTAGTGTTTTGAGCATGAAGGGATACTGTATTTTGTCCAATACTTTATCTGCATCTATTGAGATGATCATATAATTCTTGTCTTTAAGTCTATTGATGTGATGAATTACATTTATTGATTTCCATATGTTGAGCCAACCTCGTATTGCTGGGATGAACCCACTGATCATAATGCACTATCTTTTTAATATATTTTTGTATGTAATATGCCAGTATTTTATTAATAATTTTTGCATTTGTTCATCATGGATATTGGTTTGAAGTTTTATTTCCTTGATATATGTGTCCCATTTGGGCATCGGGTGATATTAATTTCATAGAATGAATTTGGGAGGGTTCCCTCCTTTTGTGTTTCATGGAATCATTTCAGGAGTACTGGTGTAATTTTTTTAAGTGTGGTAGAACTCAGCAGAGAATCCATCTGGATCTTGGCTTTTCTTTGTTGGTAGGTTTTTTATGGCATCTTCAATTTCATTTCTTGAAATTGATCTGTTTAAATTTTCTATATCTTCCTGTTTCAATTTGGATAGGTCATATGTCTCTAGAAATTTTTTGCTGTCATCATGATTCTCTACTTATTGGAGTATAGATTTTCACAATAGTTTCTGATTATTGTCTGTGTTTTAATAGTGTCTGGTGATATTTCCTTTATCATCACAAATTTTAGTGATTTGAGTTTTCTCCTTTTTTGTTACTTTGGCTAAGGGTTTATCAATTTGTTTATTTTTTCAAAGAGCCAACTTTTTGTTTCTATTTTTTTGAAATGTTGGTTTCAATTTTATTGATTTCAGCTTCGATTTTTAATTAACTCCTTATTTTATTGCTTTTAGTGTTGACTTGTTCTTCTTTTTCTAGGGCTTTGAGATGTAATGTTAGGTTACTTATTTGGTGACTTTCTACTCTTTTAATGACTGTGGTCAGTGCAATGAACGTTCTTCTAAGAAATTACTTCATAGTGTCCCAGATATTTAAATAAATTGTGTCACAATTCTCCTTTGCCTCTAATTATTTTTCTAATTTAATCCTTGATTTATTCTACTATCCATTGGTCATTCAGTAGTGTATTATTGAACTTTCTGAATTCTAGCTTCTACAGTTTCTCCACTGTGGTGTCAATGAAGTCTACTGCTGAGGTATTCTGTATTATATGAGATGGTTTGTTACTTTGCTTTTTCATGTTGTTTGTGTGTCGCTACCTATCTATATGGATGGATATGATGCTGTAGAGTTCCTACCACATGAACTTACAGTGTTCTTCTATTTTACTAGTATCTCACAGATGTGGGGTAAGCCTAATGATAGCAACAATGTATGCAAACAGTATATAACAGAAGACTAATTCCTTAGTGCCTATTTTGATATCTAGAGTTAATTGGTATGGTATGTAAGCAGAACGGGATTAGAAATTTTCATTAGTATAAAAAAGTACATAATCATGTATCATCTGGTTTAAAATCAGACAATAGGTGTTGTATATGCCTTGAGCTGTATTAATTATTGCTGTGATATTGGTGGTAGAGTAGATGTTACATACATCAATTAGTATTAAGAAGTGTTAAGAATTGAGTTGAGTGTATGTAAAGAGATAGGAGGGCAGAAAAGTGTTTGCAATTTCAAAGGGTGAATAGGGCGGATGCAGTGGTAACTTAGGATAAGTTGTTAGTTTAAAAGGGGACAATAAAATAGAAGATTATAAAGGATGAGAGAGAGAGAATGGAATTTAGGTTTCAGAAATAGAAAAGAGAGAGGGAGACAAGACAGAGTAGTAATAAAGATGATACAAAACAAAATCAAATTAAGTTAATCAGAAACCCTAACCCTCAAAATACAGAGCATGGGAAAATAACACCTTCAGGAAAAAAGAAAGAAAAAGAAAAATGAAGATGAAAAGAGCTGGAAATGAGGAGAGAGAAACAAATATGAATATGTATGGGAATCCTTGAATCAGTCAGTGTACATTCAAATAAAACAAAAATCCAGTATGGAAGCAAAATCATAAAGCAAATCAGAACTCCTACAACATCAACCAAAAATAAAACAAAAAAGAAAAATCTTGGTGAAATATTAAGAAATTAAGGACTCACATTTAGTCTGGTGGACAAAATAGTCAATGAGTGCATATGTTCACTGTCTGTGCCCAGCTAGTTTTCTTTGTGTTGAAGTATGATCAAGGCATGGCAGTAAGGGCAGTGGATTATACATCCTTTCGTTTTATTGTGTTGCTCACCATGTGTAAGTTTTCCCTTCTAGGGAGATTAGTGTGGGATGGCTGGGCTGTGAAGTGGTAGCCAGGGAAACTAGTTTGCCAGTGGGTGTCAAAGCAGCTGGCCACATCAGGGTGGCAGGTGGATCAAGGTATGGACCTGGATCCTGGGGCTGGCAGAAGGGCTATGTGCTGAACCAGGAGGGTCTGGCAGTGAAGTGACATGTGGGGCCCTGCAATGTTGTAGATTCAACTGGTATGTACTAGGTGGGTCAGAGCCAAGTAGAAACCTGAAGGCCTGCAGCAAAGCTGCATGCTCAATGGTGAACAGCAGCTGGCATGCAGGGATATGGGCAAGCTGCTATTTGCAGGCCTAGTTGGCAGTGGGCCTGGTGGGGGTGGAGATGTTTAGGAGACTGAAGACTGGGAAGCCAGAGGTACCTGATGGGTGCCAGAGACCAGTGAATGCTGGACTGGGGAGGGAGCCAGGGCCCAGACTGGTGCTAGGACCCAACAAATGCTGGCCCAGGTGAGCCCCAGGAACCCAGTGGGTGCTAGAGGGCTGGCTGGACAATCTGAGAGCAAAATTCCCATTATACCTTCTCTTCTAACCTTACAAACCACTATAGTCAGTCCCTGTGAGCTGCAGAACTCATGGAGCTGGGGAGAGCCCAGTTTTCTTGAGCCTTTCTAACCTGTATTATCCTGGGGGGGAATGCTTCCAGTTTCTGATCTTCCACAGGTTTTCTAGGCTCAGACAGACCCATGCAGACCTAGCTGCAAACTCACAGATCTGGATTTCCAGTTTCTGGAGGCTTCCCCAAGCTGCAGTACCAATATGGCTCCTGCATCAGCTGTCCACTAATGATTGATAAACTCCAGTGGAGAGGTATTTTTATATATGATTAATGAGTCAAACAATTAATAAGCCTCTGGTTCAGCTAGGGCAGATTGCCCCTCCAGTCTCATGATTTTTAACTCTAAGCCTTGGGGAGACATAGTATTCCCTCTGCTTGAGTTCTGAGAAGTAGCTGAGCTAGGAGAAATACTACCTCACTCTAATCCACCATCTTGTCCCTCCCTGATAAAGGATTTTTATCCTAAATAAGCAAATATTTTTTAAACCTCAACAGTAAGAAAACAATCAGTTAAAAAAATTGACCAAAGCTGGGCTCAATGGCACACACCTGTATTCCATGGAGTTCTGGAGCCTGAGGCAGGAGGATGACAAGTTCAAAGTCAGCCTCAGCAAAAGCAAGACAATAAGCATCTCAGTGAGACCCTGCCTCTAAATAAAATATAAAATGGGGCTGGGTATGTGGTTCAGTGATCGAGTGCCCCTGAGTTCAATCTCAAGTACTCCCTCCAAAATTGACCAAAATCACCTCTCACATCTTATCCAAGAATATGCAAACAATCATATGAAAAGAGGTTTCACATCTTATGTTGTCAAGGCATTGCTAATTAAAACAATGAGGTGCTGGGTTGTGGCTCAGATATAGAGTGCTCACCTAGCACAGGCGAAGCCCTGGGTTTGATCCTCAGCACCACATAAAAATAAGTAATTAAAATAAAGATATTGTATCCAACTACAACTAAAAATAAATATTAAAAAGAAAACAATGAGATACCACTAAATTAGACTGAGATTATTTGAATGGCCAAAATAGAGAATAGTGCAAACAACAAATAATGGTAAAGATGTGGACCTGGAGGAACTTTCATTCATTGCTAGGGGGGATACAGAATGATATGGCCATTTGGGAAGACAGTTTGGCAGTTTCTTACAAAACTAAACATACTCTTAATATATTACAATCTAGCAGTTTTGCTTGTTGTTATTTACTCAAAGGAGTTAAAAATTTTTTTTAAATACATGAAAACCCAGTGCATGAATGTTTTCTGCAGCTTTATTCATAACTGTCAAAAGATGGAACAATATGGCCTATTTATAATAGGGGAATGGTTAAATAAACCACAGTAATCCAGACCAAGGATTTTATTCAGCATTAAAAGGAAATTAGTAAATAAGCCATGAAAATCTGGGGAGGAAGCTTGAATGCATATTACTAAATGAAAAATAAAAGTCTACAAACTGTATGATTTCAACTCTGACATTCTGGAAAAACAAAACTATGGAGACCATAAAATGCTAGTGGCTACCAAGGATTAGGTAGTGGGGTGGGATGAATAGGTAGAATGCAGAGCATTTTTAGGGCAGTGAAATTATTCTGACATAATAATGGTGGATACATGTCCTTTTTTGTCCAGATCCATAGAATGTAAAAAATCAAGAGTAAACTCTAAAGTATGGACTTTGGGTGATAAGGATATGTTAATGGAAGATCATCTATTATATAACAAACATGCCATGTGGTGAAGGATGTTGACGCTAAAAGAAGCTTTTGATGTGAGGGGGCAGGCCATGGTATATCTCTGTACCATCTTCTCAATTTTGCTGCAAACCTAAAACTGCAAGCAAAAATAATAATAATGAGGGGGAAAGACCAATGCCATGTTGGCCAAGTGAAAGTCTTTAAGGAAGAGAAGGTGTTTAAACATTGCCAAATACTGTAATGAAAGTCAAGAATAAGTCTGAGACAGACCTGATAGGAATATTTACAGGTATGAAAAGATCACTAGGACTAAGATGGGATATATACAATACATCTTATAAGAAAAGTGGTTTACCATTTTTACTTTGTTGTTCTATATTACTATAACAATGTGGCCTGAGGGCTGGTTTGTGAGAATGATAGGAATGACTTCAATTTATGTCATTTCTGCAGCTATAGAAAGCTGTTTGTTTTTCTTCATAGGTAGATGAGAATTTAATAAACAACTCCTCTCTTCCTTAAGGAAGACATTCCTGGTCTACAAGTTCCAAAAGCCCAAGGTAGAGACACTAAGTTTCCCTCAAGCATTTAGTATTAGTGTGTCACGTCTGTGGAGCATTTTAAAAGTGAACATTGATTTAATTTTCTAAAGGATGTGTAATCTCTTAGTTTTTGACTGAGTTGGTTTAAACATTTTTAATAATATCATATCACTGGTTTGTAACAACACAATACTAAGTTATTTCATTATGAAGCTATGCTGTATAAAATGGCACCTATTAGTCATATGTGGCCATTTAAATTTATACAAATAAAATTTAAACATTTGATTCCTTCCTACCAAATTCTCAACACACACACACAACTATCTAGTGGCTATAAATTGAACATCACAGATATACATCATTTCTTTTTTTCTCATAAAGCTTTTTTTTATCTTATAAAGATGTTGCAGCATTGTTATTTTGATCAGTTTTGTATTTTATCAAATGTGAGTATTTTGAGAGACCAATCAAATAATCAGTTTAATGAACAGGATTTTGCTTCTTTCATATGATCTATCTAATTTTGAACCTCAAAATTAATATTTCTCAGAGAAATTCATTAGACACAAATATATCTAAAATGGTAATTATTTAAAAATACTTACAAAGAAGATCCTAAGATTGTGCAATTAATCATTTTACAGTGATGATTCAGTAGGAAACAGATCTCACATCCCCAAATTTCTGCACAAAATATTGCATATCAATGTTTCTTAAAGTATAGTTTGTAGAACAGTATTTTATTTCAGGTTAGCTGTTAACATATGGTTAAAATTTAAAGAAAAATAAATAAATGAAATAAAGAGAGAAAGGAAGGACGGAAAGAAAGAAGGATTGATTTGAGGTACATAGTCATATTGATTCAGGAGAAGGTGAATTGGGTGTTTTAGTTAGCTTGTGACCAACAGACCTGACAATAGTTTCAGAGCAGGAAAAATTTTTTTGGTGCTTACATATTCAGATTCAGTCTATCAATATCCTACTCTATTTCTCTGGGCCTGAGGTAAGGTGGAATACAGAAAAAAAAAAAAGCATCTCAGAACACCCACCAGAAAGCAGAGAGAACTCTTAATACTAGGAAAAAAATATATACCTAAAGGCACACCCCTAGTGATGTACCTCCTTTAGTCACACCCTACCTGCCTACAGTTGTTACCCAGTCAAACCATTCAAGTGGATTAATTCTGTGATCAAGTTAATGATCTCATCACCAGATCATTTCACCTCTAAACTTTCTTACATTTTCTCACACATGAGCTTTTGATTTTATACTTAAGCCATAACAATAGGTTTATTTCTCTATTTAATGCAGACCTTTCTAGAGTTTTTCAAGTTCTCATGTACATTGTGAATCTCCAGATAGTGTGGAATAATGTTGTCCAGGAGCATTTCACAGGACTTATGTGTGATGCCTTTTGAAAAAATTTACTGCATGTGCTAAAATGATCTCAAGAGAGAGACATGAGTGTATTCATTTGTTTCTTCATTTAATGGAATATTGTTAAATGGAAAAAATTTATTTTATGAAGAATTATTTAAAAATCATGTGAGAAATTGCTAGCATCCTCTAAAAGAAGGAGGGAAAGAAGGAAGGATGGAGTTGGTTTACCAACTGATATACCAGACTTTTTTGTGCTTTGGTTTAGGAAAAAAATGTATGGCAACGTATTCATCATGTTAAAATATTTTAAATTATCAATAGAATTTATTAATGTAACCCAAAAGTCTTAATAACAGAAGGTCAGACATAATCATAGGCTCGGGAACTCAGAGCCAAAAAGAAATTAGGACAGATTTCATGAGATTGAGAGTAGGTCTAGAATAAACTGTAATATTTATTTTTCTTGTTTTTATTGTAATTTTATGGCAATATATGTTTGTGGGATATGTAAATCATAATATATGTAAATATGTTTACATATATCTGTAAATGCCATAATATCAAAAAATCTCCAAATATATAAATCCAAAGTTGATTTATAGCCTCATGATGTAAATACAAAATTTATCATTCAATTTTGAAATTTCACAACCATCATTATTTTTCTAATTTTTCAGTATTTGATCTAACTGAGGATTTAATTTTCTCAAATAGGTTAATGTTCCAAATAGGTTTAATGTCCCCAAATAGGTTATGCTCATTGTCTCACCATAAATATCTTATTCTGTTGCTTCTTCTTCTTCTATTATTCTTGTCTTTGAATCATCAAACTACTTTCTTTAAAAATGTTGTTAGTAGAAGTTCACTTTCCTTATTTAATAAATATTTTTAAAATATGATGTATTTTAAACAAAATGAAATGATTTTGAAAAGATACATCATATAGATGGAGTGAAAGCACATTTACTTTGGACAGGCATTTGAATCACTATCCAAATACCATGTTTGTCAAAATATGTTTCATAGGTCTGGGGATATAGCTCAGTTGGTACAGCGCTTGCCTTGCGTGCACAAGGCCCTGGGTTTTATCCCCAGCACAACACACACACACACACACACACACACACACACAAAAAAAAAAAAAAAAAAAAACGTTCCATATTGGATTAATTCATAGGATTGCTGATTCCCCTGCCCCTGCATAGAGAAGGAACGGTACAGTATGAAAAGTTCAGGGAATTGATGTGTTAAACAATATTAAGCAATACTTTTAGTCAGACATCCAAGAACCTTTTTAATTTTTTGTAATTAGAGATGGATGCCTTTATTTTTTATTTTATTTTTGTTTGTTGCTGAGGATCAAGCCTAGTGCCTCATGTGTGCTAGGCAAGTGCTCTGCTACTGAACTACAGCTCCATCCCTCTAGGAACATTTAATAATCAGTGCTTAGAGAGCAATCACCTAGTGGTATAAAAAAAGAAGTGGATATTACAAAAGTGACTTGTCAATAGCAATGTCACTGTGGGCACAAGTCTAATCTGTCATCTTATTAGCCAAATAGAGTATATCACTTTCTTGTATATTCAAATATGTAAGTTTTAAAGCAATTGAAAGTGTGAAAAGTAGATTCTTTGGAGAAATATGCTTTGTTTCAGTCCAACATATCATTTTATTAGAATGTGCTATGGGGAGGTGAAGCCTTGTATCATGAGGATACTTCAGTTGTGCCATGTAGTATCTTTATATTCCCCTGTTTTGATTAACAGTTAAAATACTTTTTAGAGAGAGAAATTACAACATGTTGAACTTGAAAGATTTTTTTAATCATGTGTATACATTTGCTAACTTGATGTTATATTTACTTACTGTATGATATTTGGAAAAGACAGGAGAATATGAATCAGAAAAAAAAAACTTTTATTTATTATAATTGATAACATCACTTTGAACATCCTTTATTCTAAATGTTTTAGGCAATATCTAATTATTTTTTAAATTTTTGCTAGAAGAAGGATTATCAGGTCAAAAATATGAATTTTAAAAGTTTTATTTATTCTTCTTTTAATTAATCCAACATTTTTTCATCTACTTTTTTAGATATCAATGATCTTCATTTTATCCATTTATTTATATGCAACGTTGAGAATCTAACCCAGTGCCTCACACATGCTAGGCAAGTGCACTATCACTAAGCCACAATCTCAGACCCCTTGTTGGTTCTTTGTATTTATGTATGACGGTAGAACCTGTTTTCTCATAATTATGCAAACATGGAATATATCTGTTTCGAATTCAGACCCCAGCACCTCTCCTTCCCTTTTCCTTTCCCCATCTTTGGTTCCCTTCCCTCTGTTGATCTCTCTGCTATTTACCCATAATTTTTTTAAATCAATTTCTTGTGGATGTACATGATGGTGAGATTCACTTTGGAGTATTCATATATGTACATAGGAATGTTATGTCAGAATCAGTGAATGTTTTTGGATAAAATGTATTGACAAATTGCTTTCCAGTAATATTGTCTATTTTTTTTTCTTTTTTTGGTACCAGGGATTGAACCCAGGGGTTCCTAACCAATTTCCAGCCTTTTATTTATTTATTTATTTTTATTTTGAGACAGGGTCTTATTAAGTTGCTTACAGCCTCACTAAGTTGCTGATGCTGGCTTTGAACTTGTGATCCTTCTGGCTCAGTCTCCCCGCCACTAAGATTATAGTGGTGTAAGTTTCCACTCTTAACAATAGTAATTGAGAGTGATATTGTTCTCACATCCTTATTATTCTACAATAGTTCATCTTTAGAATGTATACTAATTTGTGGGTATAATATCTATTTTGAATTGAGTGGGCATTTTTATAATTATAAGTAAGGTCGAGCCTTCTCCCTGCCACGTCCAAGAAACAGATCAATGAGGGGCCAAACTTTGGCTTCCAAATATCCTCCAGCATTTTCAGGGACCAGCAGAAAACAAGCAGCTGGTCACTTACTATTTTTACTATTTTCTGAGATTGCAGAAGAATAATGAAACTATAAACAGCATTAAATCTTGAATGTGATTAAAACTCATTTCCAAATTGAAAAATACTTCAATTTCATATTCATGAAAAAATACACATTTTATGCTGGGCCAGTAGTGCATGCCTGTAATACCAGTGACTCAGAAGGCTGAGGTAGGAGATCACAAATTCAAGACTAGCCTCAGCAGCTTAGCAAGACCCTGTCTCAAAATAAAAATAGAAAGTGCTGGAGATGTAGCTTAATAGTAAATTGGCCCTGGAATCAATCCCCGTACCACACACACATAAAGTAATTACTGTATAAAGGCTATCCAATGAATCTTCATTTAAGAGATTAGAATGCTTGGATTTTGGGCAAGAAATAACCACAGGATGGTAGCTGAAGTACTGCATCAACTATAACTCTTCTCTTTAAGTGCTCATTTACTTCTTATCTTTTGTCATCCCTCAAAACTAGTGTGAAAACCAATCATTCATAGATAAGGATTCAGAATTCTGAATTTTTTAGAACCCCCCAAAGGCAGTTGCATATTATTATTACTGGTGTAACACTGATAATACATTTCCCCCTATCTGATGTGCTTATATCTATTTTGAATTCCCAAAATCATTACCTTTTATTCATGAGTTATCACAAGAAGCTGAAGTCAATTCTGTGAAAATAATTGTGATCCTAAATGTTGCTGAAGAGTACTTAAAGAGAGCCACTGATAATTGCCAATTTGCACCTGACTTTTTTTCAATGAAACTGAAAAGTGAAATGTTAATATGGAGTATGGAACTCTGATTATTGAATGTAATAACTTCTACTGAAATTTTGCATAAATATTTAGGGAACAAGTGATTCGAAAAAAATAATATAGTATTACTCATGAAGGCTTTGGAACATGGTCTTTCTATCATCTATACATCTGTCTATCATTTATTGAGAGATTTTAAGAAATTGGCTCACATAATTATGGAGGCTAGCAATTTGAAATCTGTGGGGTAAAAGGTAGCCTGGAGACTCAGGTAAAAATTTTGCAACAATCTTGACTGGAATGACTAGAAGCTCATACAGAATTTCTAAGTTGTAGTTTGGATGCAGGATTCCTTCTTCAGGAATTTTTTTTCTTAGGCCTTCAAATTATTGGGTATGATTCATCCACATTATGGAGGGTAATATCTTTTTAAAGTCAACAGCATGTAAATGTTAATCACATCTACAAAATCTTGATTATTTTTTGATGAAACAACAATTTTTGGTGCAACATCTTGATTAGTTTTTGATGAAACAACTACTCACCATAGCCCAGCCAAGTTGACATCAAATTAACCATCACAATGCCTGCCTAAAGTATTCCACAATGGCTGGATAATATGAATAGTTCAATATACGTTCTATTTCTTTTTTTTTAATTTGTTCTTTTTAGATATATTATTATTACTGGTGTAACATTGATAATACATTTCCCCCATCTGATGTGCTTATATCTATTGTGTGTTTTGACATATTACACATACATGGAATATAACTTCCCATTCTTGTGGTTGTTAATAATATGGAGTTACAATGGTTGTGTATTCATATATGAACATAGGAAAGTTATGTCTGATTAATTCTACTATCTTTTCTATTCCTACATCCCCTTCATTCACCTTTGCTAATCCAGTGAACTTACATTCTTCTTTCCCCCATTATTGTGTGTTAGCATCCACATATCAGAGAGACCTCTATTTTGTCTCTATGCATCTAGTAAGATATTTGTTTAAATCTTAGAGCTAAATATTTAACAGCATAGAAAAAGCTACAAACTAGGTTGATTTTAAGACAGAATGGTAAGTGGGTAATCTTCCTAATATTTCCTGTTTTGTACAGATAACATACTTAAGATTTAATTACCCTTTGTTTCCATTTGCTCTTTTTGGGTTAACCCAGATATACATATATATATTTAAAATGGCTTACCATTATCATTTTTTAAAATCTCATGCATTTGAGTTAAATGAAATTGAGTAAAATGTTAAAAATAAAAGTAGATTAAACTACTGAAATGAATTATAGTATCTTTGAGAACCCTAAATGAACTTGCAAGTAATTGTATTCATAAAATATTTTCATTTAATTAGCCTCTTGTCTTGTAACATAGCATGACATTGGTGCCAGACATATGCCTTCAACTCTTCTATAAAATACTGAAGTAGATATGTAGAGACCAAAACATGCAACATTTAATAAAACTGCCGCAGTCCGGCTGCAGCAAAATAACCTGGGGGGGTGACGAACAACTTGTGTACATTGATACAGCAGGAGCGGGAGCCATTTATTGTAGGACAGGAGGGGTATTTATACATTCCGCACAGCTTATCTAATTAACATAAACTAGATACAGCAGTCAACCAATAAGGAATCTCCACACTTAATGGCTCGCTGGCGTTACTTCATAAACCACTCCCTCTGGCAAAATGCCAGGCGCCATCCTGACTTGTTTATAGACCTTAACATTAACTACTCCCTCTGGCAAAATGCCAGGCGCCATCCTGACTTGTTTACAGACTCTAACAAAACAATCACAAGAAGAAAATGTATAGGGAATGAAGCATATGGTAAATGGGGTTGAACTAAGAAAAAAATGTCCCTTCACATCTTAAAGCATAATGACCTATTAAAACAGAAAGAAGTTAAGAAAAGACTTTGCTTCTTTCCCATTGTCAGCCTAGATTTGGAACCCAGGGTGACTTCACTGGCTAGAAAACCAAGCAACCACTTCCTTATTGTTATAGTGACCATTTCTGAGATGGCCAAAACCTTGCTAACCATTTTTCCTCCCTAACTTTATTTTAGGTTCCTATCTTTCTGCATCCATTGAGACAATGCCTCACACAGCTGCCTATATGCAAAAAATTTTACTAGGCACCTACTGTAGCTAAGAATTCTTCTGAGTGAGTAACAAATAGTTATAAAAAAAGTGCTTTCTGGTGCTACCACACGAATAAGAGAAGCCAGACCATAAACTAAAAACAATAAATGGATAAACTACATAATATATTAGAAAGTGATGAATTCTATGGAATAATGAAAAAAAAACAGAATAAAAGTTGAAGTGTTGTGGGGACATTAGTGTAGAGTAGGCCTTATTAAGTCATTAGAATCCTATTGAGATACATATTTATCTTTTATATATATTAAAACATAATATATATGTACAATATATTTATATCAATAATATTATAATTAACATACATGTTAATATATGTATTAAAATATAGCATAAATATATTGGGTGTAGGTGCAAATTTTATACCTATACACATTATATTATACCTATATATTAGATATTAAAATAACATAATATATAAATATAATACACATAATATATATTATATAATATATGTAGGTATAAAATGTGCACCCATCTTCATAATTTCAATTAAATATCTCTATTAGTATCTCAGAATTTATTTGTATCTCTGGACATTATATTATTTCAGCTTTCTCCACATATAGATATATATTTTTATCTTCTTTAAATGAAATCAAACAAAAAATGTGCAGAATACTTATTGAGTACCAGTGATTGTTCTAAACACATTATGTATCATTATTGTAATCTTTATTTTATCTCTATGCTGTACTGCCTCAGCCATTTGAGTCATCGAGCTCTTCCCCTATTGAATATTTACTAGGGTAATTTTAAGACGGAGGTAGTTTCCCCTGGCAGGACATGAGGAAATTTTATTGGTACTGGGAAAACCACAAGCCATGGAAATTCAGCAATAATACTTTGTTTCATGTCAGCTGCAGAAGGAAGCACTACCATAAACATTATACAAAGCTTTAAATATATGATAACTTTCTGAATTTCATTGGACTCACAATGCTACATCTTAACCACCTGCATAGGAGGCGGTCTAGGAAAATTTAGAAGCGATAAATGAGTTTATTGCTACTACCAATGCTTTTTGTCCTGTAAGGTTATGGATACTGTATCTTCTCAGTGTTGCCTCCTTACTGGATTTTTCAAATTATTCATGAATAGGCATCTTGTTTTCTTGGGCTAAATCTCAAAATCATGTATTCTTTATGTGTGTGCATATGCGTGTGTCCACAAAGAGGCATGTGGATAGAGATTTCAATGGATCCTAAGTAAATTTCTCCTTCCTCTAGAACTTAAAAGAGGTGAAATATTTATTGAAGTAAAAGGAACAAAAAATGTCCATTACATATATGTCTGCACATCCAAAGCCATTCTAAAATTTCAGCAAGTGTTTAAGTACTCTAAATACTGGTAATATTTTTAATTCACTCTCTCCTTATATAATTGTGGTTGTGTTTCCTAATATTAGGGGCTCCCTTTCCCTCACCTTTACAAACACATGGCCTTTCCACTGAAAACCATGTATTTTCCTGCACTCTATTCAATATAGTTGTTATTTTAGACATGTGCATAGTCTAAATCCTTCTTGAGGCTTCACCAAGGACTACTGTCTTATTGTGCTATAATTAACAATAGTTGATAGGTAGAGTAGAATTCAGGGACAGTGTAGTGACCTCACATTACTTCTCAATGAAACTTGACCATAATTTTGTAGAACTGGGTCTAGATGCATCATCATGTGCATTCATGTCATTATAGTAGAGATGCTCCTTCACTTCCAATGGAGTTGTGTCCCTCCAAAGCCAAAGTCAGTTGAAAATATCATAAACATAAAATTATTTAGTACAGTTAGTTTAGCAACAAAGTAAGTACATTTTAGAGGATCTGTTGTTTACTCTCTTAATCTTCTGGTTGACTGAGAGCTATAGCACCCAATCACTGCCCAGAACCATTAGAGTGTATTGGTAATGCTTATTACTATTCTTTGAAGAGGTCAAAATTCAAATTTGAAATACAGTTTCTACTGGAAGAGATTTTACACTGTCATAAAATCCAAATATCATTAAGTGGAACCACTGTAAATTGGGGATGTCTGAATTGAATATCTCTACTTTGCTGTAGGGCAATATTAGGAAACCCAGTCATTAAATAGCTTAGGATTACAGAATCACAAAGAGCTGTCATAAACGTTTACTATTTTTTTGAGGTTTTGTATAAAATATTGGGACTTTTCCTGCTGGACCAAATTCAGTCCTAAACTCTTCCATCTGAGCCCCACTATTTGAATTTATTTCCTTCTCCTGCATATTTCTTTTCATGATTTCTATTGTTAATTTCAAGGCAGTTCTGTGTTGTGTCTTGCTAATTTTAGATTCAGATTTGCAATTCCATAGGCCTCCAGGTTTCTACACCTTAATATTTCATTTCCAGTCATCTTGATTCAACCCTAGTTTTCCAAATAAAATTTACACTGGATACTCACAAAATCAAACCTATTGTAGTTTCATTGTAAATATCTAAATAAATGTTTTTTTTAATGTTTTTAGTTGTAGTTAGACACAATAACCTTTATTTTATTTATTTTAATGTGGTGCTGAGGATCGAGCCCATCATTTAACATGTGCTAGGCAAGCGCTCTACTGGTGAGCAACAACCCCAGCCCCAGATATGAATTAAATTGTTTGCCAGATATTTATATATTGCTACATTTAATGATTTGAAACTGCTCAAATAAAAATGCAAATAATTAAAATCCCCCCCCCAAAAAAAACATTTTATCACCATTGTAATTAGATTGCTAGGATAAGCCAGGCACAGTGGCACATGCCTGTAATCCCAGCTCAGGAGACTGAGACAGGAGGATTGCAAGTTCAAAGCCAGTTTCATCAACTTAGAGAGGCCCTATCTCTAAATAAAATATCTTTCAGAAAGGGTTTGGGATGTTGCTCAGTGGTTAAGCACCCCTGGGTTAAATCCCCAGTACCAAATAAAAAAATTGCCAGGTTAAGAAACATGCAACTTCCTCTAGTAGAAAATGTTATTTTGTTATTATATTACATTCTCATTTTCACTCGATTTTGTGTGATGGCAAATCAAAAATTTAACTCATTTTCTAGTGTCAGCCAAATCATATTGGAGTTTTAATTTTACTTTAAAACCTGAACATTATTCTTCTTATATTGACCTTTAGGCATATTTTATTAGTTGCTCCATTTATTTTAACCATTAGGTTATAAACTAACAGCTGAGTCAGTAAATATGGCCAGGAAATGCATACTGTTTGGACTGCAGAGTTTTTTTCCCAATTAAATTTGTAGCCAAGGTTTAAAAATTAGGTTATGATACATAAGAAAATTTATACTTTTGGTGTTATGTTCTACAAATCTCCATAGTTCACATTGAATCAATTACATTTATTTTTTGACATGCCTGTGTTTTTTGATGTATACAAATACATTTGAAGGGAGAAAAAGTTCTTTAGGAGAATTTCTCAAAATAAAAATATAAATCTCCCTAAGAGAGTCTCTTCTACAAGTGTCCCATTGTACATACCCTTATGGAAGAGTATATTCTCATAAAATAGATTTCAAAGAAGTTTTTCCCCTAGAAGTATAGATTAGCAGAATCTTTAAAGTAATTTAGCCCTTCCATAAATTCCCTGGCTATAGCTTCAATTAAATATTCCTTCCATATGCCAGTGGTTGTAGCACTCTGAGAATTAGTGAGAAGGCAAGACATTTTTGCTTTTGAATAAAAAAAAGTGGTACAATTCAAACATGAAATGGATTTTAAAAGTAATAATATTCCTTTCAAAATAGTTCAACACAAATCTACACAGGACTGAACATTTCCAACTCAAAACATTTGTGCCAGGCACAGTGGTAGAGCACTTCCTTAGCATGTGTGAGGCACTGGATTTAGTTCTCAGTACCACATATAAAAAAATAAAGGTCCATTAACAACTAAAAAAAAATTAAAAATATCCCTTTCACTCACTTCTATGACATTTAAATAATAGTCATGGCCTCTCATTCTAATAAAGACCTATTTCATAATATTCAAATGAACACATTATATCATTAGGAAAATAACCACTGTCTCCTAAAGCAAATGAACATGTTAGGATAATTTTCACCTTTAAAATATACATTCCTTCAAGTTCTGAAGGTTAAAAAAACTAGAGCTTCTTTGTCCAATTTAAAAGTATTTATTTAAATAACATAATAAATGTGCAAAGGAATTCAATAGACATTTCACAGAAGAAATATGAATGATCAAAAGATATATAAAAATATGTTCGACATCTCTAGCAGTTAGAGAAATTCAAATTAAAACTACACTGACTTTCTATCTCGCTCCAGTGAGAATGGCACTTATCAAGAATACAAGTAACAGTAAATGTTGGCGAGGTTGCTGGGGAAAAAGATTTACTCATACATTGCTGGTAGGAATGCAAATTGGTGCAACCACTCTGGAAAACAGTATGGAGATTCTTCAGAAAACTTGGACTGGAACCACCATTTGACTAGTTATCCTACTCCTTAGTATATACCCAAAGAACTTAAAATCAGCATACTGTAGTGACACAGCCACATCAATGTTTATAGCAGCCGAATTCACCAAAGTTAAGCTATGGAAGAAACCTAGGTGCCCTACAACAGATGACTGGATAAAGAAAACATGGTATAAATAAACAATGGAATATTACTCTGCCATAAAAAGAATGAAATTATGGCATTTGCCAGTAAATGGATGGATCTGGAGACCATCATGATAAGTGAAATAACCCAATCTCAAAAAACCAAAAGGCCAAATGTTCTCTCTTATATATGTCTGCTAATACACAATGGTGGGGTAGATATAAATTATTCAATTAGATAAAGGAGAATGAAGGGGGGGTGAGAATGGTAAAGATAGTAGAATGAATCAGACATAACTTTCCTATGCTCATATATGAGTACACAACCAGTGAAACTCCGCATCATTTACTACTGCAAAAAACAGGATCCTAATTATAATGTTATTCTCCATGTAGGTATAATATGTCAAAATACACTTCATTTGTTTCTAAAAAGAACATATATATGTGTGTGTCTGTGTGTGTGTGTGTGTATATATATATATATATATATATATATATATATATATAGTTGTAGTTGGACACAATACCTTTATTTTATTTATTTATTTTTATGTGGTGATGAGGATCGAACCCAGGGCCTCAATGCCAGTCAAGCGCTTTATCACTGAGCCACAATCCTAGCCCACAAATAAAAATTTTAAAAATAAAAAAATAAATAAAAATATGTGTTTAAGGCAGGGAATAATTCTGCAAATAAATCATTTTATATTCCCAAGGATAGATTATATCTTTCCCTCTTAAATAACAAATTTTCAAGATTAGATTACCCTTCCCTCCCCCATCACCTGGGAAGGTTTTTCAAGGTTCCTTTATACCTTTTAAAGAAAACAAGTTTATCACACTAATGAACTCGATCTAAAACTTTGGAAGAACCCTATTCACAAATTCAAATCCCACAGCAATATTTCTACTTTCAAGTTATTCCAGCATTAAAAAAAATCTGATCAATTAACTCACCCTAGTGTGTTTTTACCCTGGATCAGCTTGTCAGCCTTTCAGCTGAACTGAAAGTTCCAGAATCCCCAGAGCTTCTCTCTCTTTAATTTCATGCACATGTAAACAGAGTAATTTACTTTTGTTGTTGTTGTTGTTGTTTCCAGGGATTAAAGACTGTCATAGTCACTTAATGCAGGTGAGAACACAGTTGTTTAATAATTGTTTCACAATCTATTATTGTCTAACTGTTGTATTGGAGGTGTATCCCCTCTCCTCATACTAAAAAGGTGATTCATAGGATGCCTGAACATAACATCCCTTCTCCCAGTACAAACACACTCAGACTTGCACATATACTCATACATACACACACACTTAAAGACTGATTCTTACTCATAACAATCTTTGGTGGTTTTGAACATTTGGAGTTTAGGGTCAGAGTTGTTTGAATTCTTTATACCCATCTTATAAAACCTTTCCCTCAATTACTGAAGTTACTCTTCAATAAGACAGCCCTGAAGCAGACCAGAGTTAAGACAATCTTTGAGCAGTTTCCATCTTTTGGCACTTAAGACACATTAAAGAACTTTCACTGATATCATAGATTCAAACCATTTACTAATATTAGGGACATATTACCTAAACAGTGGCCTACACCATATTTTTATCTGTTCTGTCATGAAAGATATTTCTCTGAGAGACAGAGGAGTTCCCAGAGAGAAGGGGAATCTTGACTTAGCACCAGAGGGGTTCTTTGCATACATGATGGAAAAGAATTTCAGCACAAGCAAGTCAAGGCACAATAGAGGTTTGTTTAGGAAAGTAGATACATATTCAATGCAGAATGGGGCCATCTCAAGAAAAGGTTGCCTTTGGGGTAAAACCAAGTAAATATGTTCAAGTGAAAATGTGGGCTAGCTCCATAGGGAGAGACAGAAAACCTATTGGTCTGGAGTGTTAATATTTATAGTGTAAGGGACCAGCGAACGATGGAGGAAGAGACCACCAAGAGACCAACTCATGCAACAGCAAAAGGGGGTTTATTGAAGATCCAGCGCACTGGGGCTCTGGGCTCACTCAAGAAGGGAGAGCGGCCAAGACCCCCGAGCAGGGGTTGAGCAGTGCTTAAGTACACTTTTTGGGGATGACGGGGGCTTTACATACATCAGAACAAATCATCATGAGGCATGGGAAAATCGAACAACAACTCTCAAACATGATTAGTACATTCATTGGCGGGAACAGGTCGGGCGGGGTGATAGGTCAGTCCTAAAGCGGGGTGGACATTCAAACTGATTGGTTTATGCCCTGAGGTGCCTACCGTGCTGAGCTGCACTGGGTCCAAGTTGTTAAACAACTAAGTGGTCAGGGGGGATTATCTAATGGGCAGTCCCGGGAATTGTCCTAACAGCTACAGGAATTTCAGGCTTTGAGTGTAGCTTAGAAACTTAACAATACCTGGTCCTTTACATTTTAACTTCAGTTTCTTTTATCCTTTCAATAGAAGGATTGTTGCTGGGGGGCTGGATTTGAGGTACAGGTAGGTTGGAGATACACAATTTAGTGCCAGTTTTCCCTGTCCTTACTCATAGCTATCATATTACAAGGACTAATCATTCAGGAGTTGGAATATTTCATGGTTGTTTCTTACATTTCAGTAGTTTATGGGTACTTCCTTTGCAATTCAGTATCTCTCCCTTTATTCCCAAATTCCTATGTCAATATCAGGATCTATTCTTCATTCCATATGGCTCTGAGGTACCAGAAATAAGAGAGAGTGAAATAGACACCATTTGTCAGGTGAAAATTTCTATCTTAATTGGAGATATTGTCACCCAACCCCATGGGTCTGCCTCTTGGTGAAAATCAAATCAGAAAAGAACACCAAGAATAGTTTTCACACTGAGAAAAATTTTGTTTGCTACAAATGAGACCACAGGGAATCACATCCAAAGCAGTGATGCCCGGAAACTAGGGCAAGCAGCAGTTTATTTTGGCATGGAATGCATATTCAGGAACAGGGAAACACTCCATCAAATGCATGGACTGAGATGATTCTGTGCAGGTGCAGTCTGACATCATGCTGCTTCATACTTCCCATATTATGGAAATTAAGCTTTAGTTCTTCCCTCTGTGCAGATTTTAGTATTATAATGAAATCGAGTTCAATTTTTTGTCACTGGTGTGTGCTACTTAGGGTAACTTGAGGGACATTACTTCTGAAAAACAACTTTGTCAAGGGACTTTCAGTACTAAATGGGAGTTCAGATCCTCCTTTCTCAGGATGCTAGGTGGAAGATAGCCTACATTGTGATTTCTCCAGCTGCCCATCTGCTAACAGTATGGCATAGGACTCTATGCTTTGGGAATCAGGTAATGTCTTGTTCTAGACATAATTCAGTGACTTTATCATAGATTATGTATACTCTGATAATTTCCTAAAATTTTCCTCCATATCTCATCCCTCAACACTGTGTCTTAGATGAGGGAAGAGGAAAAAGGAAGAAACATGCTAAACAAATAATAAATTAGATCCTTGCTATAAACAATCTCTGTCCTGAGGGGACTCTGATTTTGTCTTCCCTCATCCTTAGATAACAAAGATTAACTGTAATCAGATCCTTGCTATAAACAATCTCTGTCCTGAGAGGACTCTGATTTTGTCTTCCCTCATCCTTAGATAACAAAGATTAACTGTAATCAGACTCCTTAGTGCCCCAGGTCAAACCAAATAACAATAAAATGCATAAATGTCAGGTTCTTTAACTTAACAACACCCCATATCATCATAGGAAACACATTGAATAAGAAAAAGCTGAAAGAAGATAAAACAGGCTTTAATTATGAAAAACAAAGAAAATGAGCTATTTGGTGTCTAAAAGTTCTGAAACTATGTTCAATTTACAGAACTATAGCAGTTCTATAAAGGAAAGAGGACAATAGGTTTCCATCTGTAATAGCAAACCAATTTTGTTAGACTAGATCAGTGAAAAAAATCTCAGAAGCACAAATAATTGGCTCAGATAGCTGTAGAAGTTCTTCATACAAATGGACCTATGTATTTGGTCAGAGGTCGCCTTTGGACATGTCTTTTGCCTCAGTATTGGAGGTGTCATTTTGAGTATTTGTAAGAATAGGATAGAGGAGGTTATGTCAAGAAAAGGGCATTAATAAGTATGTCTATGATGTAAGGCTTTTTAAAAAAGCCTCAATTACAAGAACTAGGAAGGAAGAGATCAGAGAGAATCTAGTGTTTTTAGACTTGGCAAATTTTGATGAATTAATTGCTTTTATAGCCAAATATCTGCTTTATCAGAAATAATTCTTTTGGTTATTATATCCACCAGTTTGTTGCTGGTTCTGAATTTTTAACTACTTCATTGCTTGAAAGAAATGAGAACTTCCATCAAAAAACTAAATTTGTCTCTTTTCCCTCCATATCTTTTTTCTTCTTTATTAAATTATACTAAGCTCAGTTATGACCCATTAAAACGGTTACTTCTTTTGAGTCAGATGCTTACTAAAATGAATGTCATTGAAAGTCTCTTTGAATTGAAATGTTGCATTATTTGAATGCTCCTTTGGTAATCGAATGCGTGAACATTTTCTGAATAATGTGAAAACTACCTCTGGAGGAAGAATACACACCTAGTTGGAAGAAAAAATATAAAAGATGTTCAGTATTCACCTATCCAGAAAACTTCTCTGTACCTGGGTCACTCTATCCCCTGCTATAATGACTCTGCTGGCTTTTTCCAAAAGGTCAAACACTTTTCTTTCTAGAAAGCCTTGGCACTTAACTCTTCTTTGTAGTGGAACATTGCCCCAAGATCACCCATGACTTTCTCCTTCACTTCATTTAGGTCTTTGCTTAAATACTCACCTCTTACAAGATATTTTTTTCTGGCTACTCTTTATAAAACTAGCACTTGCTCCACTCTATTTCCTACCCTGCTTTATTTTTCTTCATAATTCATAAGATTGCCTGATATTTTAAGTTGCTTTATATATTGTCTTTTGTCACTATTCTGTAAAATCTACTAGACAGGGATTTTTTTTCTTCACTACTACATTCCCATCCCTCCAACGAATACTTAGCATGTAATAAAGTAAAATTTACTATTTATTGAGTAGTTATTATGCATTAGATACTTTTCCAAACCTTTAAAATTCATTAATTAATGACAGCTATTATTATTTCTACTTTAGATATAAGGAAAAAGGAAGCAAAGTGAGCGAATTTATTTGTCCAAAATCACATCTAGTAAGTAAGGAAACCAGTATTCAAACACTGAACATTACATTTATTGCCTTTCACAGGTAGTAGAAGTTCAATATTTGTTAAATGAAAACCCATTGACTTAAAGTGATTTATTGACATTAATATCTAAAATAGTTTCATAGCTTGCAGTGGACCTCTATGTAATTCATAATTTTGTATTTGCACTCAGAGCACCGAATAAAATATAATGAAAAGTGCCTGTAGGCCAGTAAATCATTTTCCATGCATAAGTGAGCTAATAGACATTTTTCATATTTTATCTAATCTAATCTGCACATCAAACCTGATAAGATTAAATATTATCTGGTCTATTTTACAAATGTTGAAACCACAGCTAAATTCAAAGTTGCATAGAGTCACACAACAAGGGCTTTTCATCATTGCTTCCAAAACAGGGTGTTAGAAAACATTTCATTATCTGCTGTTGGGGTACATATTTAAAAATCTTGGGCTTTATCAGGTATAATTTCCAATTTTATTCCTTTCTTTCTTATTATACATAAAATAATGATGTTTCTTAACATAGATGATATCTTAGATTTATGACATGATAAGGAGCTAAAATAATATTTACACTCATGCAGAAGTGATATTGAAATAGAATTTGGACCAGTATGCCACCTTGCCCATAGTTTTCTTGATTTCTAATTTTGATATCAGTTATGCTTCCTTTATGATAGGTGATAGAATTAATTTTTGTAGAGTTTGGGTTATGAATACAAAAGTTTTGGTTATGAATACAGTATTTCTGTATGCTTACTTATGTAACCATAAGTCCTCATGCTTATCTCATGAGGACTAACATTAAGAATTTATGGTCATAGTGATCTAATTAGATCTCTTAGGTCTAGAGAGACAGAGTTTTATTGCCAAAAGAAGCAAATTGCACAAAATCAGATACATTTTCCATCTTGTCATTAAGATACAGAAATTGTGGATACATTTGCCTATTTATCACATGTGTTAAGGACTGGTATGTATAACTGGGTCATATTTTGTGGATAGTGGTAAGGGTCAAGAATCTCTCTTATGGTTGCTCAGCATAAAAGTATTAAACTACTTAATTCTCTCAGCTGATATTTTGAAGTTCATTTGAATATGATTTTTCAATTCACTTTTAATCATGAGCAGTGAAAAATTATGCTGTTGAAAACAAACCATTTAATTTCTCTATTAAAATAATGAAGTTTATTATCCAATAGTTCTTTTCATTTCAAAGTTCCAAGTTAAATTGGAAAAAGCAACACATTTCCTGTGCAAAAATGACCTATATGAACAAGTGCAACAAGTTCTCAAAAAAGATAACTAAATCTTAACAAAATTAGTTTAAATAATGATGCCTTGATATTTCATACATGTTGTGGAATTTGGAAATTAATATCTAAAACAAAAGGAGCTAATAGTAAATCTGGAAAAGTATGATTCTCTATTCATCTACCAACCAAGATAACTAGAGCTTTAATTGTTGGATAAAATTGGCATTCTAATGCTGATGACCTTTCCTTCATAGAGAAAATTAATTTATTTACATGAAAGCATCATTTATTTCTAGAATCTGCAAACTTTGAACTTTTTAATAATAACACTTTTTCTTAACTAAAATAAATCTTCAATTTTTCAAAACCCCTATCATGTCAGTTAATTGGATGCATTTATACAGTTAACCTTTGACTAATAAAGGCAGAATATTTTCATTAGCCTTGTTTTGTAAGAAGTGGCCAATTAAAGCTTCTGTGAGGATTTATGGTATAATTGGGGGTTGACATTTGATGTTTTCTATGTAAATATAAGGCATGATTAGAATAGATAATTCTAAAACTACATGATTATGAAAAATGCTATTTAAAATTAACCATTTTAGAGCACCGTGTCAAGAAAAGGGCCTAGATGGAGTGAATCCGCCAAGACTTCAGCACGAGCAGTAAGGCTGCAGCCCCCGAGCTGCCGGGCTCCCTGGGCCCCTTCTCACTCCCCTCTCCGCCTCTCCGCTTCGCTTCTCCCCCGCCATCTCTCCTCCCACGCTCACTTCCTAAATCTAGATCTCAATCTCTTTCCCCCACCCCACCCGCTCTCTCGCGTGCCCAGTACCCAGCCCGCGCGGGCCCCGAGGCGTGGCCTCCCCTCCCCCAGCCAGCACCCCCTCCACGGGGGTCCCGAAGGCCACAGCTTTGCCGCCACCGCCGCCACCGCTGCAGCCACCTCCGCTGCCGCCACCGCTTTCCGCGGAGCACCTTAGAACAGACTCTTAACCGAGTAAAATGGAACAGCTGATAAGATGAGTGACAATTTAAAATCTAAATGATCCAACATGGCGGCGGACGCGGAAAGATCAAGTCTCTAACCCCTTCAGGACGCGGAGAGATCAAGTCTCTAACCCCTTCAGCTGCACGGGCATAGGGAGAAGGAAACTGTCAAAATACTGTTCGCTCAGGACCACTAGGCACGGTTGAGCTGAAGTGGACCCCGGGCAAACGGTCTAGCCTTCTCAGAACACACCGAGCCCGAATTGGCTGCATTCTAGCTCAGGTTCGCCTGCTTCATGGACTCAACACTAATGATCCCACTGAAATAACTAGTCGGCCCGCCTGAACTCAAAGAGGTAAAAGCCAACTGAGCACCACAGCCTGACCCAGGGAATCAGGAGTGACGCAGGACTAGCGGTGCAGGACTCCCAGCTATTGCTATCACCAGTGCTGACAACAGGTCCCTTGCACCAGCTATCAGGGGCGTTGCTGCTACCTGAGGGCAAATAAATTCGCTGGGGGCCCTCAGCCCCAAGCCCTACAAACTTAGGGTCTGAGGGAGGCAAACAGAAAGGGTGTGCCCAGGCACCCATGAAAACAGGGCTCCCAGGAGCAGCAGACCTGGCGTGTAGTCAGTATTGTGGTGAGTGTCACAGGTGAGCGGGGCCTGGCTTGAGGAACCACAAGAGAAGGCCCTAGGCACTCAGGATTAGAGACCCACACAGTCTGGGAAGAAGAGCTGAGGCACAGTGATTGGTTCCCACCTATCAAGAAGAAAAGCCTGGCCCAGTGGGCATAGCTCCACCAACTGGATGAGAAGTTAATCGAGCTATATGACTGCATTTATTATTATTATTTTTTTTAATGATTATTATTAGTATTTTTTTTATTTTATTTTCACTTTTTGTTGTTGATGTAGTTGTTGTTCTTTAACGTTCCTATTAATGGTTTCAATTTTTTTAAATTCTTTTTATTTTATTAGTATTACTATTATTTTTTAAACTTTAATTTCCATTTTTTTACTATCATTATAAAATTTTTTCTTTTTTTCTTTTTTTTTTGTTGGTTTTAAATTTTTATTTTTTTTCGTTTCTTCTTTCTTTCTTTTCACTTTTTTTTTTCTTTTGTCTTCTCACTTCTTTCAATTTTCCTATTCCACCTTCCTTGAATTCTACCTGCCTACACTCATTCTCTTTAGTGACTTCTTCCCTCCCCTTCTAATATCTCTCCTCCCCAGTATCACACTAATTGGAGGAGGATCACAGCCACTACCTGCCCTGAAAGGATGACTTTTCAACTATACAAGAGCAATATAATTAAATAGAGGGGGAAAATATCAAAGACACAACAATTTCACCAAGCAGAAAGAAACGCTAGCAGTATGAAACGACAAGGAAAGAAAGGACCACAGGCAATGCAGGTCAACTCAACTTTAGAAGAGGTAATAGCTGCAACAGATGGAATGTCAGATAGAGAGCTCAGGACATACATGCTTCAGATGATCTGGAGTCTCAAGGAAGACATGAGACAGCAAAATCAGACAATGAAAGATCATATTGACAAACAAATCCAGGAAATAAAAGATCAATTTCACAGGGAGATAGAGGTAATAAAAAACAAACAAATAGAAATACTAGAGATGCAGGAATCAATAAACCAACTTAAAAACTCAATTGAGAATACTACCAGCAGAGTTGATCACTTAGAAGATAGAACATCAGACAATGAAGACAGAATATTTCAACTTGAAAAGAACATAGATAGCTCAGCAAGTCTACTAAGAAACCATGAGCAGAACATTCAAGAACTATGGGATAATATCAAAAGACCAAACTTAAGAGTCATTGGGATACAGGAAGGCACAGAGCTCCAAACCAAAGGATTAAGCAATCTATTCAGTGAAATAATACAAGAAAACTTCCCAGACTTGAAGAATGAGACAGAATCCCAAATCCTAGAAGCCTACAGGACGCCGAATGTGCAAAATCATAAGAGATCCACACCTAGACACATTATAATGAAGATGTCCAACATACAGAATAAGGAGAGAATTTTAAAAGCTACAAGGGAAAGGAAGCAGATTACATTTAGGGGTAAACCAATCAGGATAACAGCTGATCTCTCAACACAGACTCTAAAAGCTAGAAGATCCTGGAATAACATATTTCAAACGCTTAAAGAAAATGGATTCCAACCAAGAATCGTGTATCCGGCGAAATTAAGCTTCAGATTAGAAGATGAAATGAAAACCTTCCACGATAAACAAAAGTTAAAAGAATTCGCAGCTAGAAAACCATCTCTTCAAAAAATCCTTGGCAAAACATTACAGGAAGAGGAAATGGAAAATAACATTGATAACCAACAATGGGAGGTAGGACAGTAAAGGGGGGAAAGTAGTCAAAGAGGATAACAAATCAGGTATAGTAACATCAATAAACAAATATGGATAGAAGAACAAACCATATCTCAATAATAACCCTAAATGTTAATGGCTTAAACTCACCAATTAAGAGACACAGGCTAGTAGAATGGATCACAAAACAAGACCCAACAATATGCTGTCTACAGGAGACGCATTTGATAGGAAAAGATGTACATAGACTGAAGGTGAAAGGTTGGGAAAAATCATATCACTCACATGGACCACGGAAACAAGCAGGAGTGTCCATACTCATATCTAATAAAATAGATTTCAAGCCAAAGCTAATCAAAAGGGATAAAGAAGGACACTTCATACTGCTCAAGGGAACCATACACCAACAAGACATAACAATCATAAATATATATGCCCCAAATAATGGTGCAGCCGTGTTCATCAAGCAAACTCTTCTCAAGTTCAAGAGTCTAATAGACCACCATACAGTAATCATGGGAGACTTCAACACACCTCTCTCACCACTGGACAGATCTTCCAAACAAAAGTTAAATAAGGAAACTATAGAACTCAATAACACAATTAACAACCTAGACTTAATTGACATATATAGACTATACCACCCAACATCAAGTAGCTACACTTTTTTCTCAGCAGCACATGGAACCTTCTCAAAAATAGACCATATACTATGTCACAGGGCAACTCTTAGACAATACAAAGAGGTAGAGATAATACCATGCATCTTGTCTGATCATAATGGAATGAAACTGAAAAATCAATGATAAAAGAAGAAAGGAAAAATCAAGCATCACCTGGAGAATGAACAATAGGTTGCTGAGTGATCAATGGGTTTTAGAAGACATCAAGGAGGAAATTAAAAAATTCCTAGAGTTAAATGAAAACACAGACACAACATATCGGAATCTATGGGACACATTGAAAGCAGTTCTAAGAGGAAAATTCATTGCTTGGAGTTCATTCCTCAAAAAAAGAAAAAACCAACAAATAAATGATCTCATACTTCATCTCAAAATCCTAGAAAAAGAAGAGCAAAACAACAGCAAAAGAAGTAGAAGGCAAGAAATAATTAAAATCAGAGCTGAAATTAATGAAATTGAAACAAAAGAAACAATTGAAAAAATTGACAAAACTAAAAGCTGGTTCTTTGAAAAAATAAATAAAATTGACAGACCCTTAGCCATGCTAACGAAGAGAAGAAGAGAGGGAACCCAAATTACTAGCATACGGGATGAAAAAGGCAATATCACAACAGACACTTCAGAAATACAGAAGATAATCAGAAATTACTTTGAATCCTTATACTCCAATAAAATAGAAGATAGTGAAGGCATAGATAAATTCCTTAAGTCTTATGATCTGCCCAGATTGAGCCAGGAGGATATAGACAACCTAAACAGACCAATAACAATAGAGGAAATAGAAGAAACCATCAAAAGACTACCAACTAAGAAAAGCCCAGGACCGGATGGGTATACAGCAGAGTTTTACAAAACCTTTAAAGAGGAACTAACACCAATACTTTTCAAGCTATTTCAGGAAATAGAAAAAGAGGGAGAACTTCCAAGTTCATTCTACGAGGCCAACATCACCCTGATTCCGAAACCAGACAAAGACACTTCAAAGAAAGAAAACTACAGACCAATATCTCTAATGAACCTTGATGCAAAAATCCTCAATAAAATTCTGGCGAATCGGATTCAAATACATATCAAAAAAATTATACACCATGATCAAGTAGGATTCATCCCTGGTATGCAAGGTTGGTTCAATATACGGAAATCAATAAATGTTATCCACCACATCAATAGACTTAAAAACAAGAACCATATGATCATCTCGATAGATGCAGAAAAAGCTTTCGACAAAGTACAGCATCCCTTTATGTTCAAAACTCTAGAAAAATTAGGGATAACTGGATCATACCTCAACATTGTAAAAGCAATCTATGATAAGCCACAGGCCAGCATCATTCTGAATGGAGAAAAATTGAAGGCATTCCCTCTAAAATCAGGAACAAGACAGGGATGCCCCCTCTCGCCACTTCTGTTCAACATAGTCCTCGAAACACTGGCCAGAGCAATTAGGCAGACGAAAGAAATTAAAGGCATAAAAATAGGAAAAGAAGAACTTAAATTATCACTATTTGCAGATGATATGATTCTATACCTAGCAGACCCAAAAGGGTCCACAAAGAAGCTATTAGAGCTAATAAATGAATTCAGCAAAGTGGCAGGATATAAGATCAACACGCATAAATCAAAGGCATTCCTGTATATCAGCGACAAATCCTCTGAAACGGAAATGAGGACAACTACTCCATTCACAATATCCCCCCAAAAAATAAAATACTTGGGAATCAACCTAACAAAAGAGGTGAAAGATTTATACAATGAAAATTACAGAACCCTAAAGAAAGACATAGAAGAAGACCTTAGAAGATGGAAAAATATACCCTGCTCATGGATAGGCAGAACTAACATCATCAAAATGGCGATATTACCAAAAGTCCTATATAAGTTCAATGCAATGCCAATCAAAATCCCAACAGCATATCTTATAGAAATCGATAAAAGAATCATGAAATTCATATGGAATAATAAAAGACCCAGAATAGCAAAAACAATACTAAGCAGGAAGTGTGAATCAGGTGGTATAGCGATACCAGACTTCAAACTATACTACAGAGCAATAGTAACAAAAACAGCATGGTACTGGTACCAAAACAGGCGGGTGGACCAATGGTACAGAATAGAGGACACAGTAACCAATCCAAAAACTACAACTATCTTATTTTTGATAAAAGGGCTAAAAGCATGCAATGGAGGAAGGATAGCATCTTCAACAAATGGTGCTAGGAAAACTGGAAATCCATTTGCACCAAAATGAATCTGAATCCCTATCTCTCGCCGTGCACAAAAGTTAACTCAAAATGGATCAAGGAGCTTGATATTAGAGCAGAGACACGGCATCTGATAGAAGAAAAAGTTGGTTATGATCTACACGCTGTGGGATCGGGCTCCAAATTCCTCAATAGGACACCCATAGCGCTAGAGTTAACAAATAGAATCAACAAATGGGACTTACTCAAACTAAAAAGTTTTTTCTCAGCAAAAGAAACAATAAGAGAGATAAACAGGGAGCCTACATCCTGGGAACAAATCTTTACTCCACACACTTCAGATAGAGCCCTAATAACCAGAATATACAAAGAACTCAAAAAATTAGACAATAAGATAACAAATAACCCAATCAATAAATGGGCCAAGGACCTGAACAGACACTTCTCAGAGGAGGACATACAATCAATCAACACGTACATGAAAAAATGCTCACCATCGCTAGCAGTCAGAGAAATGCAAATCAAAACTACCCTAAGATACCATCTCACTCCAGTAAGACTGGCAGCCATTAGGAAGTCAAACAACAATAAGTGCTGGAGAGGATGCGGGGAAAAGGGCACTCTTGTTCATTGCTGGTGGGACTGCAAATTGGTGCAGCCAATTTGGAAAGCAGTATGGAGATTTCTTGGAAAGCTGGGAATGGAACCACCATTCGACCCAGCTATTCCCCTTCTCGGTCTATTCCCTAAAGCCCTAACAAGAGCATGCTACAGGGACACTGCTACATCGATGTTCATAGCAGCTCAATTCACGATAGCAAGACTGTGGAACCAGCCTAGATGCCCTTCAATAGATGAATGGATAAAAAAAATGTGGCATTTATATACTATGGAGTATTATTCTGCATTAAAAAATGACAAAATCATAGAATTTGGAGGGAAATGGATGGCATTAGAGCAGATTATGCTAAGTGAAGCTAGTCAATCTTTAAAAAACAAATACCAAATGACTCCTTTGATATAAGGGGAGTAAACAAGGACAGGGTAGGGACGAAGAGCTTGAGAAGAAGATTTACATTAAACAGGGATGTGAGGTGGGAGGGAAAGGGAGTGAGAAGGGAAATTGCATGGAAATGGAAGGCGATCCTCAGGGATATACAAAATGTCATATAAGAGGAAAGGAGGGGTAAGACAAGAGAATACAAATGGAAGAAATGATTTACAGTAGAAGGGGTAGAGAGAGAAAAGGGGAGGGGAGGGGAGGGGAGGGGGGATAGTAGAGAATAGGACAGACAGCAGAATACATCAGACACTAGAAAGGCAATATGTCAATCAATGGAAGGGAAACTGATGTGATACAGCAATTTGCATACGGGGTAAAAGGGGGAGTTCATAATCCACGTGAATCAAACCGTGTAATACGATGTATTAAGAACTATGTAATGTTATGAACGACCAATAAAAAAAAAAATAAAAAAAAAATTAACCATTTTAAACAGTTATTTTTCATAGAAGTAGATGATAGATAACATCTCCTGCAATATCCCTAGTGCCCTGTATCCTAACCAGTGGTGTGCCTGAAAATAACAACTACCTTCCCAATGGCAGAGTGTGGGGGTAGGGAAAAAGTCATGATGATAGAGTTTACTGATTTCCACCAGGTAAATAATCTCAACATGGACAATTTCAGGATACCAATGTAAAAACAACTGGCTCACAAAAATCCTGAACATTTAAAAATCATCTCAAATTGGTACCAGTTGGCTCCAGTACAACATTGAGCTTAAGTCAGGCATGACTATGACTATACCTTCAATATATCTTGTTTTTTTATGATTAATTTATTACTGGAACTACTAAACAACACCCCACAACATAGGTTGCTATCCAGTTTTTGTACTTTGCTTTATAATCTGAAAACATCTATATAAAGTATTATCAATTAATTTTAAATGACTTGCTCTTCAACTAATATTTGTTCTGAGGGTCTGTCATGTGCATTGTTAGGATATTCACTAGTATCCCTTTCCTCTACACACTTGATACCAGTAGCATTCCATAGATATGACAACCAAAATGTCTCTAAAGGAATTTCATTAAAATACAGAAAACATCAGTAGAGTACATGAAGGGTTTTGAGCAGGAGGAAGAAGGGACAGTAAAAGGGAAAAAACAGTGGAATGAATCAGATTGAAATTTCATAGGTGCATACATGGATGTGACACACTCCTGGAATTGAATGTATTCATAGGACACTAATTTTAAAAAAGTAAATTGGAATTAAATGAAAAGTGATCCATGGAATTGAGAGAGGACAGTGGGGGGTTGGGGGGAAAGTGCTGGGGATAGAATTGGAGTGGGTTGTGTTCCATGCTTTTGTGATAATATCAGGATGTATCTTGCTGTTGTATATAACTAGAAAGAATAAGTGAAAGAAATTAAAAGGATTTTCAGACATCACTGAGTATCCCCAGTGTTATGGTTTGGATATGAAATGTTCTCCCAAAAGCTTGTGTGTAAGATAATGCAAAAAAAAAAGTTTACAGGAGAAAGATTGGGTTATGAGACCCTTAGCCATATCAGTGAATTAATTCCCTGATGTGATTAACTGAGTGGTAACTGAAGGTGGGTAGGGTGTGGCTGGAGGAGGTGGGCATTAGGGGAATGGCTTAGGGGTATTTATTTTGTATCTGGTAAGTGGAGTCTCTCTCTGCTTTCTGATCATCATGTGACCTGCTGCCCTCTACCACACTCTTCTTCCATGATGTTCTGCCTCACCTGGAGCCCCAAAGAGTGGAGCCAGCTTACTATGGACTGATACCTCTGAAACTATGAGCCCCCAAATAAACTATTCCTCCTCTAGAATTATTCTGGCCAGATCTTTTATTTACAGCAGCAAAAAAGCTTACTAAAATATGCAGGAAGGAAATTACTCCCTGTTTCAGTGTTTTATGCACACATAAATTCACACTTACATATTTATAACACTACTGAATTATAGGGAATGTATGAACCTAAGGAAGTCTTGAAGGCTGTTTACATGACACTGAACAGTTGAAAGGAAAGTTAAGAATGCGGTTAATCATCTGAATGTTTCCAAATATCCAGATGTGTTACCAAATAGGCTAAAAATCAGTGAGGGAAACTGAATTTTTCAAGTTTTCATCTGGAAGTTTATCATTTTGTAAATACAAGCTTCATATATTGGTCTAATGACTATACTGGTTTGGAAATTTGTTCATCTGGTGTTTTGAGCCGTCTTACTCTCTGATTTGGATCATAGCCCAGCTGCGCTGACTCAGTGTGTAATTCAAGATGACGCACAAGAAAAAAAGTTGATATTTTTTATATATTAGTCACGTTTTAGTACTACAGCTCAATAGCACTGCTATCCTATGTTCGGTATTTTTTAAGTCTCTTGTTATTTGGTATAAATGGAGCTTTAAAATATAGGGAAGAGAATTTAACAATAGAAAGCTGAACATTATATATCATAAATATAATAACGTTTCTTTCTCCCTTTCTTTCCCTCTTTTCCTCCCTTCTAGCAAATGTATCTCATCTCTGGACATTAGGTATCACTTTGCCAAATCACAAAGCAGAATCTTGCTTCAATATGTATCTCCATATTAGATTACTTCACTAAAGCATATTAATTACAGTAAAGAAATTAAAATTATATATGGCTCCCCTTATGAACTGCACTTTCATGATGACCAAATGGAGGCCCTTTCCAAACCTTTTGGTTATTTCTACATGAAAGCAAACTTCCAAGTATAAGGAAGAAATCTCTTTTTTTTTTTTTTTTTTTTTTGTGCTGCTGGGGATTGAACCCCCAGGGCCTTGTGCATGCAAGGCAAGCACTCTACCAACTGAGCTATATCCCCAGCCCAGGAAGGAATCATAAATAAGCATATAAAGTGTACTTTAGCCACAACAATAGGATCAACCTTGGTTTATCTTTCTTGTTTTTGTAGTGATCGTGGTAGTTATGGTTGTTGCTGCTATTTTAGGGGAAAGGGAATGAACACAAATTTTATTTTTTTTACACTTGCTTGACATGAACAAACATTTTCCTTATCAGAGGAAATTTTGATTCAAAACTAATCTTATTTCAATCACAACATTGTTGAGTGGTTTGACATTATTTTAATATCTGTCTTAATGATATTAGTAACAGACTGAGATGTAGAAAAAAAGTTGCTCTTGAAAATATTCAATTTATTAATCACATTTATCTTGTTTACATTTTTGATCATTAATGGTCCTAATACAACCAAATGAAACTGGATTTTAAGGGGGAAAACTCACATTAATATAGGAAGAAACACACAAATAATATAATCTAAATATGGAACTTCTTCCTTAATGTAGATATTATATTTAATTCCAAGCCACTTGCTCTTTTTCCAAGTTACTGTTTAGTCTGCAAAGAAAAAGAGATGTTAGAAGAATCATAATTTACATCCCATCTCCTCTTTTTTTCCTTTTTTAAACTAAATAAAGGTATCCAACATATCTTTTAGAATAAAACAAATCTACTGTACACTAATCTTTGGCACTTTTTATAATTTTCTGTCAATTATTTCAATTAATTTGGAAGTTTACCAAATTAATTAAACTACATATATTTCAGGCTCTTTTCCATTCTATTTAATTTTGGGATATCCTATTTTCTCTTTTCCATGGGAGATTGAATTTTCTTCACTTTAGAACACTATTCAGATTTTATATTTGGCTTGATACTTCCCAATGATTCATTATATATACAATCCAAAATGCATGGCCAGAAATTTACTGAGTAAAGGACAGAAATGTTGAGTTTAATTCTAAATGTTGATGTCTGGCAGACTTTCAGCAAACTTTGCAAGATTTTTATGGTTCATTGTGTTCTCAGGAAAGAGATGAATTTATGATTTAATCTCTTTTGTATTTTAGATGCTTCTATAATAAACTTGGCAGACAAGTAATTGTTACCCATTGACAATGGATATAATGCACAGTTGAGTTGAAGTTAAAGAATAATAAATGCATAAAATAAAATCACCAGCTAAATACTGTATCACTGAGTCCAATATAAATATGCTTACTAGATAAAATGTTCTTTTAGAATCGATGTTTTTAAAGAATATGCTCAACCACAAGAACAAATAAGAAAACTGGTTTTCCAGGGGTAAAATTGATCTAGTAATATTAGTCAGAAGGCAATGAGTAATTTTCTCCTCAAATTATTCAGTGGATCTTAACAAGGTAAAATTAATATATTCTTTTGATCTATATTTTCAGATAAATTCATTGTTATAGTCCTAAAAGCAAAACTATTTACTAGTCAATATTAAATTTGACACACTTTAATTAATTAATGACACATTTTCTAGGGAAGAATAAATTTATTCATGGCCCTAACAAATATTTTGCTTAAATTTGAAGTAAAAACTTCCATTGGTTTAATATTAAAATGTAAATATGAATTATAAATTATAGTTGCTGCAGAAGAGTTGTGCCGAATTATGCATAATTACACCTTGAAAATAGTTTTTTTTTAATCATCCTTTTGAGAAAAGTAGGCAGGATGACATTTTATAGATAACTGATTCATTTTATGCAAAATAATGTATCTTAAACAGGGTAGCAATCAGCTACTGTCACCAGTCTGCCCATAAAAGAGAACTCTTGCCAGAAGCTTCCTCTTCTTTCTCTTCAGCAGTCAGAATTTGCTTCTGGTTCCCTTTATTCCACATATATTTATTAATCAGTGAACTCTGCCACACTCTATACTATGCACTGCAGAACTTTTTCATCTTCTTATTCTTCCTTATGTCAGGTCCCATAAAGCATGACCAAAATGATGCTATTTGCTGTATATTCATTGTTATATTACAAATTAAAATGATTCCTTCAAATCCATGATGTGGTTGAATTACAGCCACAATGGGTGAAGGAGACACTACATTTGATTATACAATATTAGATTTGTTATTGCTGTTTCCTTCAAAACAATGCCTGATGAAAATATAAAAGATCCAGGCATGGTGGCTCACACCTGTAATCCCAGTGACTTGGAAGGCTAAGGCAGGAGGATTGAGAGTTCAAGGGCATCCTCAGCAACTTAGTGAGACCTTGTCTCAATATAAAAATGTGAAAAGGGCTGGGGAAGGGCTGGGAATGTAACTCAGTGGTGAAGCACTCCGGGTTCAGCCACCAGTTTAAAAAAAAAAAAAAGTAAGAAAGAAAGCAAAAGAAGGTAATCTTGTTACATTTCTAATCTTACAAGTAGGCTCTTTGAAAGAGACAGTATATAATATTTGTTTTCTCCTTGCTTCTGACATCATCCATGATATTTACAAAGTCTCCTGAACCTATGTCCTCAGTACCCCAGTGGATAGCTGAAACCATGGATAATAACAAACCCTGTGTATGCTATTTTTAGCATGAATATATAAACGTATTTCTTAAAGCAGCACTATCTTAGTCCGTTCAGGCTGCTTTAATTATTCAATTAGCCTAGCTGTTTACAAACAAAAGAATGTCTATTTCACAGTTTTAGAGTCTGGGAAGTGCACAAGAAAGTTGATGAAGGTTTACTTCTTAATTCATACAGGACCATCATTCACTATATCCTCAGATGGCATAATATATAAAGAAATTCTCTAACATTTCTTTTATAAGGGCACTAATCCTGTCTATGAGGGCTCTGTTCTCGTTATCTAATCACTTATCAAAGTCCCTACCTGCTAATACTATTACATTAGGGAGTAAGGATTTCAGCATAAGAATTTTGGGGCAACACAAATATTTGGTCTAGAGTAAGCACCTCAAGATAACTCCTGATTTAACTCAAAGATTAGGCTTTAAGAACTATTCATTTGAGTTAAAGTTCTTAGGCTTGGATTACAAACACTTTAGTGAAAATCCAGAGTTTAAAAGAGGTTATAAATAGGAAATAATGTCAAAACAAGAATAAGTGAGTCACATTTTTAGCTGAGGTTTGGTGCTCTGAAAATCATAATTGATGAATTGCTTGTAGCTTAAGGTTGTTGATAGATAGTACTGATATGAACATTCTCAAATATTTTTGGTAATTTGTGTATTTATACACACACACACTTCTGGAGGTAAATATCTAGGAAAGGGGTGGAATTGATGTTTCATAACATATGTGTATGCTCAGCCTAGTAAACACTTTCCAATGTGATCACACTAATTCACACTCTAATAGCAATATATGAGAGTTATAGTTGTTTTATATCCTTTCCCACAGTTTGTCTTTTTGTTTTTGTCTTAACCATTATTTTGGGTATGTAACTATCATGGGAGAAGAATGTCTGTGAAGAAGGGTCTGAGGAGTTTGGGGAGAGGGAGGAATTCAACTTAGGATCAGCAGGACTCTTGATATATGTGACAGAAAATAATTTCACAACCTACCAGTTAAAGTCATAGCAGAGGTTTATTTAGGAAGGAGATACACATTAAAGGGAGAATGTGGGCTTTCTCAAGAGTGAGAAGACCCTTCTTGAGTTGGGGCTCCAATATTTTTACAGATGCAATATTTAAGAACGGGACAGGAGGTTGAAACAGGGTGAAACTACATGATTTTATACCAATTTTCCTTGTGTTTGTGCACTGCCTTTTCATGTTTCTTTTTGCAAATGAGTACATGGGCCAAGGGAACAGACTAAGGTGGGGATCTTGCTCAGGAGTTACAGGAGTTCCTGGTCACTCTTTGCATCTTAGTGATCCCTGGGTGTTTTCTGCATCTCAATGTTCATGGGTACATACTTAGAGATTCAGTGTATCTCTCCCTTTTTTCTTAAATTCCTGTTTCACTTCCTCATCCCTGAGATTTAGACACCCTTATTCTTAAGGGGTTCAAAAATAAGAACTTTCATCTTTCCTATCTACTTCACGGTGATATGGGGCATTGTCCCCATCTACCTAGGGGATCTAAAGTCTCTTCCTATCTGATCTAATGAACACAGAGATAGATTGGTCTCAGTTGTTGAAATGAATTAGAATCCTTATGTTGCCATCATCTTAAAATAGAATTGTTGTAATCTGGAAGATATAAACTTTATTAGGAGATTAAAAATGTAAAGGTAAAATTTCTAAGCTGATTCTAAGCTGCAAAGCCTGAGTTAACGTGTAAAAGACCGGGCATTGTAAAGTTTCTAAACTGCAAGGCCTGGGTTAAAAAGTAAAAGACTAGGCATTGTTAAAATTCCTCTGCTACCTCCAGAACCTGTAATCCCTGTAGCTGTTAGGACAATATTGGAACTGCCCAGTAAATATTTTCACTGATTCTCTGGTTGTTTAATAGCTAAGGGCTCTGAGTAGCTCAGCACATAGGCATCCAGGTCCCAAAACCAATCAGTTTGAATGTGTACCCCGCTTAGGAGTGACCAATCACCCCTTCCCAGACTGTTCCCGCCAATGAATGTACTAATCATGTCTCAGAGTTGTTGTTCAATTTTCCCCGCACCTCATGATGATTTGTTCTGATGTATGCAAAGCCCCCGCCCTCTCCAAAAAGTGTACTTAAGCTCTGCTTGACCTCTGCTCTGGGCTCTGGGCTGCTCTATCTTCCTGAGTGAGCCTGGAACCTCAGCATGCTGAATTAATAAATCCCCTTTGCCAATTGCATGAAGCCAGTCTCTTGTGTGGTCTCTTCCTCCGACGCTTCGCCGGACCCTTACAAAAAGGCAAGAGTCAAACAATAGGAACACAAGTATAATTCTACATTATAAAACTATGTAGTATAGTCTATATAGTGGAGGTCCTAGTAATGGTAACAGCCATGTGAGGTTAGTCAAGGAAGCTTTAATAATTTTCCACCATTTTCCTTAGTATTACATGGATAAAGATTTTTAATCCAAACAGCTCTTGATAAAATTTTGTCAGTGGTAGTTTCTATTAGTCAAGACACATTGATATAAAAACAGCAAGAGATATTTACCAGAGCACAAACTCTACCTTCTCAAGATAGCAAATAGGCCAGAGCTAGCCTAGCTTTTATCATCATTTGCGCTTGAGGGTCTAAAGGTTTTTGTACTAGTTTAAAGTCTTTTCCAGTTTTTATGGCAATGTCCTCCATGGTTGCTGAAATGTTTTTGGTAATTACTACATTTTAAGTTATTCCTCCTGCTAATCATATGAGCAATCCAATTAGAGTTACTATTACAACTTAGACCTAGACTTCTTTTTATTCT
This sequence comes from Urocitellus parryii, assembly GCF_045843805.1. Lineage (NCBI taxonomy): Eukaryota > Metazoa > Chordata > Mammalia > Rodentia > Sciuridae > Urocitellus > Urocitellus parryii. The sequence continues at coordinate 52,354,103 of NC_135547.1, forward strand.
GAGTCTGTGTAAGTTGAAATGATGTCTTGGGGATCTCTGGTGAAAAAATTAATTTGCTGGAGAGACAACATATCCTATTCCTAATGTTCCAGTCATCTCTTTCCAATCTATTCATAAAATTGCACTGTATGTCCTTCATAGGACCCTATATGGCTTTTTGTTTGTGTCATGAAGAACATGCCCTGGTTGAGCTTGGAAGTCCAGGTTTAAGAGTAGATATTTCTTATCTTTAGGAGTGTATTAAGGGTCACTAGTCCATTTTCTTAAAGGAGATAGACTGGTGTTTGTTAGGAGGCCATGGAGGCCTCTAATACTCATTGGTTGGTGTAGATTGTTAACCCATTGTTCCCAATGATCATGAATATCCCATGTGCTTTTGTAACCATGAGTGGGAGGATCACCTGTGTAGTTAGAAAAACCTGTGCCATCATATAATGATGACTCTGAGGAGTGGTGAGATAATCTGACCAAGTAATACCCAGTAATGTTAAAACACAAATATACAAGTTTTATCCCAGTAAAAAGACACTAGAAGATTTTTTGAAATGTATGAATAGAACTGGAGTTTGATGGCCATCACCTAGGATTCCTAGAGTTGATAAAATTGTATTAAAGTGTATTAGTCTACAAGGTCAAACTGAAAGTTGAAATAATGTGGTGGGGGTTCCTGTGTGGAAGTCAATTTTAGTTGTTGGGTTTGGATAGGTGGCATTAAGCTCAGTCAGGTAGATTAAGAATTATATCAATTTTGGGTTGGGGATGTGGTTCAGTGGTAGAGTGTTTGCCTGGCCTATATGAGGCCTTAGGTTCAATCTCCAGCATCATTAAAAAAAATGTGTCAGTTTCTGTGGGTACAATGGAACTTGCCTGTAATCACAACAATTCAGGAGGCTGAGGCATGAGGATGCAAGTTGAAGGCCAGGCTCACCAACTTACTGAAACCCTATATCAAAGAAAAAAAAATTTGAACGGGTTGAAGATGTAGCTTAGAGCACCCTGGGTTCAATCCCCAATAACACACACACACACACACACACACACACCAGAATTGTATCAGTCTCATTTGCTCAAATACCTTCTTGTATTGTCTTGACCCCCACACCACAAGTCCTCAGTGAGCTGGAGTTAGCAAATCCAACATACAGAAGAGAAATTGTTATTTTTTATCACATCATGAGTTAACATATAAAGAAAATTATTTTGCCAGTGAGGGGACATAAAGGGAGACATGAATAAAGGAGAGGACTAAAGTTTGTAACATAGTAATTACTGTTGGAATATGCATTGCTCTATGGTTCCCCAGCAGTCATACATAGGCAAATAAAGAGCAAAAGGATGAGTGTCGCCAAAAGGAAGCAGATTCCCAGCCAAAGGAATGGTTTATGATGAAGTAAGTAATTTTCACAGCCAAAAATAAGAAGCTCCACAAGAATAAGGAGCAAGATTAATTTGGCTTGAACAGGCTTCTTATTTCTTTAGAATAAAACCCATAGATTCTCTTATAACACACACAAATAGGAGTCATTTTTTATTCCTCTGTGGTGATGAGTCATCTTGATCCTCAAAACTTAAAGAGGGACAGGTTTATCAGGTTTTATTATTGATAAATTGGTCCATGATGTTTGGCCCTCTAGTTTGACAGCTGTTGTGATGCTTAGCAGGACCTGGAAAGGACCCTTCCATTTTGGAAGGAGCTGATCTAAAGATGAGTCAATCCTTTTGAAGGTTTTAAAAGTACATAGTCACCAGGCTGTATGTACTTTTGATATACAGAACCACCATGAGATGGAAGAATCATGTTCTGTATTTTAAGAAAGCCTTTTGTATTTGTTGCAAATTACTTATGTATTTAAACATTTTCTATGATTTAGGGTAAGTGCTGGGATCTGAAGTCACAGAAGGTCTTCTCTATAGCATTTTATAAGGGCTCAGTTGGAGAGAAGTTTTAGGAGCAATCTTGATTCTCAATAAAGCAACAGGTAATAAATGTTGCTTTATCTCTTGGCATGATATTTCCAAGGTGGTTTTGATATGTACCTTAGGCCTCTTTACTCTTTTGATGATTGAGAGTGTCGGGAGCATGAAGACAGTAAGGTATGCCCAAAGTTCATGAGACCTCCTGTGGTATCCTTGAAACAAATAAAGATCAATTATCACTTGGAAGTGACCTAAGAAGTCCAAACCTAGGAATAATTTGTTTTAGAAAGAATTTTAAAACTTCTTGGGGCTTTTTATTTCAGGTAAGATATGCTTTTATCCATCCAGAGAAGGTGTAGCAAAACCCAAAATATATTTATATCCTTGGCATGGGGGCATCTGAGTATAAGTGCCATTCTTTTTCAGGGAATGTGCAGAGAGGGCAAGATCTTATAAACTTTCATTTGGTATTCTCCAGGCCTTTCCTCCAAAGGCATGGGTAACCAAGACGCTCACTGCCTCTCTCCCCAAATGTCATCAGTCATGGATTCCTTTAGTAATTTTTCATTAATCAGCCTGGGGTAATAAAACTTTATGATCTCCTTTTCTAGTCCACCATTCATTTTCAGCTAATTTATATCCCTGCTGATTTTTCCATTCCTTTTCAGTTTTTGTGTAGTATGGGCTAGGATCAAAAATTGGAGTTAGAGGTATTAGAGGCATTTCTGATATATTTTAAAGTACTACTCATCTAGCACTTTGAACTCTTAGTATATTTTCCCATATTATGGGAAACTGCCCTTTTGATGTCCTTTGCATTGGACAGACAACCGTGCTGTTTCCAAGAGACAGAATTTTAGGTCTTTGTTAGATTGAGGTCTTTTTTTCTATTAAAAGTATCCCTTTTCCCCCACATAGTGGCATAAGCATAAGCATGAAGAACTAAGATATATATATATATATATAATCATTTATCTTTTCCTAGTTGCAAAACTCAGGTGAGGACAATTATTTCAGCCCTCAGTACTGAGGGATTTAGAGGAAGCAGCTTTGCTTGTACTGTCTCCTGGAGGCTAAGTACTGCATAACCTGCTTTTTGAGTTCCCTCACTCATGTAGCTGCTTCCATCTATGAACCCTTCCACATCAGGGTTAGCTAAAGCCTTGACTTTATGATCAGTTCTCCTCCAATAGACCTTTCATACAGTTTCCATACAAGAGATAAGGAAATTGTCTACTGTTCCTGAAGTGGGAAGTGAAATTGACAGATTTAGAGTTTGGCAACCTTTGAGAGTACTCTAGAAATTCTAACAGGTGAGTCTGATAATTAGATAATCATCCTTCTGTTAGCCATTGATATTCCTTAAGGTCATGAACACTCCAAACCTGGTGGGGGATTGGACCCCTACTTAGTGTCTTAAAGTTAATTTACTCAAGGAGTGTGGTAGGACTAGAGATCTCAGGTACCCCAGCCATCAGCATGCCACTGAATCCAAATGTTTAGAAAAGTAAGACAGAGGTCATGGGATACCACTGTATTTGAATGAGGACTCCCATTGCCACACACTGCATTGCTGCTACATATAGGGTAAAAGGTTTTTTAAAGTCAGGAATTCCCAGGGCTGGGGCAGACAGTGACAAATCCTTGAATTTTTGAAGAGCTTTTTGCTGGTTCTCCATCTAGTCTATGGGCGTATAATCAGGTCTTTATGTGGCTTTATAGCAACTATAATTCCTAAATTAGGAATCCAAATTCTGGAAAAAACAGTGATGCCTAGAAACGGTGTAAGTTACTTTTTTTTTTTTTTTTCGGTACCAAGGATTGAACCCAGAGGTGCTCAACCACTAAGCCACATTCCCAGCATCCCCTTTTTTATTTTGAGGTAGGGTCTTGTTGAATTGCTTTGAAGTTGTGGTCCTCCTTCCTCATCCTCCTAGCTTGTAGGATTATAGGAGTGTACCACTGTGCCTAGCTGTAAGTTATATTTTGGTCTGTGGTGGTCCTATCTTTAAACAGGATTCTTTTATCTCATGGGTGAGAGTTCTTTCCACTGATGTTAGGATGTGGCCCAATCATTATACCCTTTGTTGGGAGATCTGAGAGTTTTGCGGAGACACTCAATATTCTGTAGCTTTTATAAGAGCCCTGTTTAATGGGATTTTACATAAGAAGATCATGTATGTACTGGATCAAAAACCCCCTTTTCAAGAGTCAGATATCTTTATTCCTTTGTTAAATCATTTTCAAACAAGTGAGGTCTATCTCTTAGTATCAAGGGAGCACTGTACAAGTGTATTGGGCAGTTTCATGGTATCAGAATCAGTCCATTTAAAAGCAAATAAGTATTGTGAGTGAGGATGTAAAGCCTGAAAAAGCATCTTTAAGATCAAACTAGCTCCCCAAATCTACAATTTAAAGATTCTATAGATCACTTGGGTGGCTGGGGATATAAGTCAATTGGAAGGGTGCTTGTCTGGCATGCACAAGGCCCTGGGTTCAATCCCCAGCAATGCACAAAAAAGAATCATTTGGCTATAGGGGTATTTGTAATGCCAATTAGAAAGGGGTCCAGGAAATTTAAGCAGAGAAGAAAATTGAGCCCCTTATATCCTCAGGGAAGTTAATATCTTAACCTTTTTTACCTGCTATGTCAAGAATGAACCATACAGATCCATTTTGTATCTGAGTCATAATAGTATATGGGTTAGAAACTGTAGTATGTAGTGGGATTATGGCTTCATTAATTGTCTGTAACTCATGAACTAATCAATATTTTCCACTTGATTTTATTATTGGAATGATGGGGGTATTAGTAGAAACTGGCAATGAACTAAAGAACCATATTTTAAGAACTTAGAAATGAGAGACCAAAGTCTTCAGAGGGCCTCTGGCTTGACAGTGTTTTGTCATTTATGGGGTAAGCTTTTGTGTTTTTTAAATATTTTTTAGTGGTGACAGATCTTTATTTTATTCATTTATTTATATGTGGTGCTGAGAATTGAACCCAGTGCCTCACACATGTGAAACAAGCACTCTACCATTAAGCTACAACCCCAGCCCAAACTTGGGTTTTTAAGGAAAGAGAAATAGGCTGAGCATTAGTTGTTTCCCCTAGAATTTAAAATAAGAGATCAGAGGAGGACATTTTCCTTCAGGGCTATATCAATTAAAGGACAGGTCAAGATAGATATAATTTCTTCCTTCTAAGTATCATGTATGGGGAATGTGGAAATAAACACAAGAATCAGCATGAATTTAGTTAGAGCAAATCTTTGAGAATGCTTCCTAGCTGAAAGTAACCATATAGGACACAATAGTTTAGATGGAACATGAAACATGAAGATATGCAGAAATAGGTTAGAGAAGCGAGTAAGGGAAGACAGGACAAGAATTCATCCTCAGAACTTAGATAAATAGGAGAAGCTTAAAGAGTAAAGAGATTGGCCAGTGAAGTGTATTGGGTGTGAATATGGTGATTATTACAGTTGGCTTCCTTGACTGTTATGTCAAGGTCAGATTCCTCTAACAAGATGTCTTAGGTGAACTTCATCTTAGACCAAATGAGGTGGGGTTCAAGATACTGGAAGAACAATACCTCATATGTGTCTTCCAGACAAGGAGCTTATGTTCTCTTTCACCCAGGAATGGGATATGCTGGCCTAAGTCTGTCTCCTATATTTAGTGCTTTTATGAACAAGCACTCATCTTTTAAGGAAGAAAAGAGCTTTGGTCTAATAAAAGGAGAAAGAAAACAGAGGGAGAGAAAATAAAATAGGGCAGGGGAGATAGAGAGATAAATATTGGAAATATTGGGAGAGATGTCACCCATTGAAGTCCCACAGTGGATAGCAGGTCTTAGATGTCAGACAGACAGGCTGAGAATCCTATAGGAAATCCTGATATTCAGTAAAAAAAGGAGAAGAAAGAAAGGATTTTAAAAGAAGACCATTGAGCTTTTTGGCAGATTTAGAGCTCAAAGACTCAAACCTGATCTCAAGGATGGTGTATTACTCTAGTGCCACTCAAATCTACACTGCCTGGGGATTTCTTAGCCACCCAAGAAGGGGAGGCAGGGCAAGTGAGGTGGATCTAGGTTATGCACTTTGACCTTAGTAAGTGAAGGAAGGAAGGAAGGAAGGAAGGAAGGAAGGAAGGAAGGAAGGAAGGGAGGGAGAGAGAGAGAGAGAGACAGAGAGAGACAGAGAGAGAGACGGGGGGAGAATATAAGTACAGGAGCTTACAGAATAATTTACAGTTAAGGCAGAAGGTAAAAACATTTGAGTAGACTTAACAAACTCAATCCCTCTCGAGATTCCCGTATGGGCTCTCAAGATATATCATGAGAGAAGGGATGTCTCTGAAGAAGGATCTGAGGAATTCCCACAGAGAAAGGGAAATTTGACTCACAACAAGTAAGGTTTTTGGCATATCTGTTAGAAAAGAATATTGGCACGCATCAGCAAAAAGCATAGGCAGAGGTCTATTTAGGAAGTAGATACATATTCAAGGGTGAGTATGGGCTATCTTGAGAGTGAAAAGCCCCTCTCTTGGTTGGGGCTTCAGTGTTTATAGAGGGGCAGTTAGGGGCTACACTGGAGGTAGATCCAGGGTGAGGCCATACAATTTCTTGCCAATTTTCCCTGAGCTTGCCTTTTCTTTACTTTTTGCAAGTAAGGACATTGGTCAGTGACATGGGCCTAGGGCTGGGGGATGAATTATTCAGGAGTTGTAATGATTTATGGGCACTTTCTGAATCTAAATGGCTCATAGATATTTTCTGCAACTCAGTTGTTTAGGGGTGCTTTTTGAAACTCAGAATCTCTCTCCAATTATCCCCAAATTTATATCTCATAATGATATTTGATTGTTATTTATATCATTAGAAGGTCTAATGAAATAGCACAATTGTTCATATATTTTACCTACTTGAATATCTTATTTGTAAAGTATTTATTCAACTGCTTTGTTTGCTTTTTTAAAATAAATTTTAGAAGTTTATTTTTTATTGTTCAGAATATGAGTTATTTTTCTTATATATTATTGAAAATATATTCACCCACTTCATGGCTATTAGCTAGCATTTTCACTGTATAGATCATTACTTATCTAAGATGCTTGGGACCAGAACATTTTTAGATTTAAATCTAGGGGGAATTTGGAATATTTACTTATATATAATGAAATATCTTGGATATGGGACTCAAATCTAAGCAAAAAATTTATTTGTTTCATATACAATTTATACACATAACACGAAGGTAATTTTATACAGCATTTATAGTGTATCTGAATTTTGACAGTGACCTATAACATAAAGTTAGGTGGGTGCTTTTCCACTTGTGTAATCATGTCAGTGCTCAAAATTTTTGGATTTTGGAGCATTTCAGATTGAGGATTTATAAGACTAGGTTCAAATGGTATTAATAATTTCTTTGGACAAAAGCATTTCTTAAGTTTAATTTCATTTCCTTTATCATTTTATCCTTCTATATTTGCTGTTTTTAAAGTCTATTTCAGAAGTCTGCTTCAACCAAAGTCATGAAAATATTCTTTTATGTTTCATTATAAATGCATTATCTTTTCTAATTTGATCTATAATTTATTTGAAATTAATTGTTAAGTATGAGATATGGAAAAAGGCTCATTTTTAGGGCTGGGGTTGTGGCTTAGTGGAAGACTGCTTGCCTAGCATGTGTGAGGCACTGAGTTTGATTCTCAGCACCACATAAAAAATAAATAAACGTATTATTTCCATCTATAACATAAAAATATTTTTAAAAAGATTCATTTTTATATATATGGACATTCAATTGATTCCACACCACTTATTTATCAGATCTTTCCTTTTCTTTACTATAGAGTCACTTCTGCCATAAATAGGGATCTCATATATTTGTGGATCTATTTCTGTTCTATTGGTCTGTTAATTGTTTACCCTTGTATAAACAATTAAAAGTTCATTATTATTTTTTATAATAAATCATGATTACTAGTGATATAAGTTTTCCAGTTTTATATATACTTTTAAATTATTTTATATCTTTTTTTCCATGTAAATTTTAAAAGTTATTCTAGAAATTAATTCATCTATTACCAAAATTCATTGCTGACATTTCAGTTGGGATTTATTTTGTATTTTCAGTGTAAAGGTCATATATATATTTATTACCAAATTTATTCATAAATTCTAAATTGTTGGGTGCTGGGGTTGTGGCTCAGTGGTAGAGTGCACGCCTAGCACATATGAGGCCCTGGGTTCGATCCTCAGCACCACAAAAAAATAAATAAAATAAACGTATTGTGTCCAACTACAACTAAAAAAAAATTTAAAAAATAAATTCTAAATTGTTTTGTGTAAATGGTGATTGGAAATTGAGCCCAGGGTTACTCTACCACTGAGCTACATCCCTAGCCATTTTTTCATTTCTTATTTTTAGATAAGGTTTTGTTAAGTTGCCAAATCTGGACTAAAACTTGTGATGCTCCTGCCTCAGCCTCCCAAGTTGCTGGGATTACAGGTGCATGCCACCATACCCAGCTATGTTTTTGTTGTTTTGATGCTACTCTAAATATATTTTTATATTTAAGTTTTCTATTCCTTAATTTCTGGTATCAGAAATAATAATTGTTTTTATATATTGAGCTTAAACATAATGACTTTCTATATTCACTTATTAATTCTAAAAGTTCATTTGTAGATTATTTTGTATTTTCTGGGTTTACTGCAAATTGTACTTGTAAGAGCTTCACTTGAAGAAATGTGTTTATTTTGAGCAGTTTTGTCTCATTTGTAATCTCAGAAATTTTCACTAATTCAGCATTAAATACAGCATCTGCTAGAGGATTTTTGTATGTATTCCTTATCAGATTATGAAAGTTACCTTCTACATATGTACCTCAGATAGAGCATTATTTTCCAGGATGTATAAAGAACTAAAAACACTTAGCACAAAAGAAACCCACAAATAACACAATCAATAAAATGGGCAAAGGAACTGAGAAGTGTCTACTTCTCAGAAGAAAAAAAATAAGGATGGTCAACAAATACATGAAAAATGTTCAATATCTCAGCAATTTGAGAATTGTGAATTAAAAGTACACTGATATTTCATCTCATTCTAGTCAGAATGGCAAATATTAAGAATACAAGTAACGATAAATGCTGGCAAGGATGCAGGGGAAAGTGTATACTCATACATTGCTAATAGGAACTGCAAATTGGTTCAAGTACTCTGGAAAGCAGTATGAAGATTCCTAAAAAAAAAAAAAAAAAAAAAAAAAAAAAACTAGGAATGGAACCACCATTTGCCCCAGCTATCACATTCCTCAAAATATACACAAAGGATTGAAAATCATCATACTACAGTTACACAGCCACATCAATGTTTATAGCAGCTTAATTCACAATAGCTAAACCATGGAACCAAACTAGATGTCCTTCAATAGATGAATGGATAAAGAAAATGTGGTATATATACACAATGGTGTGTTACTCAGCCATAAAGAAAAATGCAATAATGACATTTGCAGGTAAATGGATGGATCTGGGGAATATCATGATAAGTGAAATAAGCCAGTCTCCAAAAGCTAAAGGTCAAAATTTTTGCTGATAAGTGGAAACTAACCCAAAATAAGGGGGACTATGTGAAGAACAGATATTCATTAGATTAGACAAAGAGGAATGAAGGGGAGGGAGAGGGGATAGGAAAAGGAAAGACAGTGGATGAATCCAAAATAATTTTCCTCTGTACATATATGAATACACCATAGTGAGTCCCACCATAGTGTACATCCATAAGAATGGGGTCCTAATTAGAATAAGATATATACCATACTTGTATAATTATATGAAAATTAATTCTATTGTCATGTATAACTAAAAATAACCAATGAAATAAAGTTACCTATTATTCCTTGTTTGCTAAAAGTTATGATATGAATGAGACTTGAACTTTTTAAAATATTCTGTTTTAGTTGTAGATGGTTACAATGACTTTATTTTATGTATTCATTTTTATGTGTTGCTGAGGATCGAACCCAGTGCCTCAGATATGCTAGGAAAGCACTCTACCACTAAGCCACAAACCCAACCTGAGACTTGAGCTTTAATAAGTGATTTTTCTGCTTATATTGAGAACTATATCTCAACATAAGCATGCACAGAAAAATGAATCTAAAATTGAATACTTACTTTTTGTTAAAAATCACTGTTTTTATTCCATTCAACTATGTATCAATATTGAGTAAGGAGGATATAAAAATTGGAATATTAGATTATTTAAGTGGAAAGTAGGCTCTCATTGAAAAACGTGTGTTATTAGAAAATTATTAAGTTTTATTTTTGGTTAAACCACTAGGAAAGATATGTATCCACTTGTATTCCAGAAAGCTATCTGCAGAGGAGTTCTGATCTTCCCTTGGTAACCTAAAGTCTTAGATTGTCTGCAAAAATGGATAAAATCATTCTCTTCCCTGTACCCATGCCTTTTTTAATGTGACTTTGTAACTCCTTCCATTAAGGAGGAGTTACATAAAATTTCCCCATTTCTTGGATATGGGTTATTCTTGAACTTCATTTGATCAATAGAAAATGGCTGAAATAGTGTGTCATTTTCCAACCTAGGTCTGAAGAGGCTTTACATACTTCTGTTCTTTTGCGGTACTCTGCCCAAGTACCAGATGAACAGTTCAAAATAGCTTTCTGGATGAAGACAGGCATATGACCTTTGCTGACAGCCAGCTAAACCTAAGAAGTAAAACTACCTAGTAGCTAACCTGAGACTGAATAAAAGGCATTGTTCAGCCCAGCCAAGAGCAGAACTATTTATTTTGAGTTCAGACAAAATTGCTGATCTATAAAATCATCAGCTAAATAAACAGTTGCTGTTTAAAAACACAATATTTGAAGCTGATTTATTATTTAGCATTAACTAATGACAACATCTGTATAAAATATTAGTTTGTTATTAGCCCACAATTTATTCATTCAGCCAGCCAGTCACTCATTTGACTAATATGAAAAAAAATTTATATGCCAGCCACTATTATATGCACTGAGATTGAGCCCTACAATACCAAAAACAATATACTTCTGATACTGGTAGAGGAGACAAACCAAACAATACAAAAAGAGAATAAATAATATTCTAGATGATAATTGATAACAAAGATGAAAACATTTTAATTTTATGTCATATTTCCAGGGAGCACTTCATTGAGAAGTTGACAGCTGAATAAAGTCTTGGATGAAGTATAGAAGTAAATTATATAGATATTTAAAAGAAGAGTATATCACATAGAGAAAATAGTAAATGTAAAGTCATTAGGCATGTTGCTACCCAGTGCACATTTTTAGGAGATTCAGAGGAGAGTACATAGTAGAGGAACAACAACAGAAGGTGATATCAGAAAACAAGAGGCTGAATCCTATGTCAATTTACTTTAGGTTTTATTTAGTATAGTATTAGAAACATTTCAAAATATTTTTTTTTTGTAATTTTCTTCTATATCATTGGAATACTCTGAACAAGGACATACTATTAGTTGATTTCAGTTTTAACAGGGTCATTCTGAGTCCTCTGCTGAGAAGAGACTAGAAAAAAAGAAAATACATCAAGGAGATAAATTAGGTTGCTATAGCAATATAGAAGGACTGAGGTCTGGCAGTGGAAGTGAAAGACAGTAAAATTCTGGATATATCACATTTTGAAGCTAGAGCTAAGTGGATTTGGCTGAATGATTTGGCTTTGGTCTGTGAAAGAAACAGAAGAGTCAAAGATGACTCTGGGATTTAGTCCAAGAAACTGGAAGACTGGCATTGTCATTAACTGAAATGAGGAAGGTTTCTGAAATGTAGCAGATTTAGGTGACTTTAGCATATCCTCAGCTTTGATATGCTGAGTGTGAGAGTGTCTGTTAAACATCCAGTGAGATGCATAGAATACACAGCTGGCTATGTTGGTATAAAGTTCAGAGGAGGGTTGGGCTAGAGACACTCATTTTGGAGTTACTCAGTATACAAAAAGTTTTTAAATACCTGAATTATTTAGAGAAGTGAAAGGGACCATGTACTGAGAACCCTTGTGTTTGAGTTTTCAGATCTGGAATATGAGGAGAAATAAGCAAAGGAGATTGAAGTATAGCCAGTGAGGTAAAAAGCAAATTCAGTTTGTTACATCCTGAAAACTAATCAAAAATAGTATTTAGAGGAGGATGGACTACCAACTGTGTCAAATGCTGCTGAAAAGTCAATTAAAATGAACACTGAGTATTGATCACTGGATTTAACAATATGGGGCTGATTGGTAACCTAGAGAAAGCCAAATTAATGAGCAGGTCATGGCAAAGCCTTTCTGAAGTGAAAATAGCTGGTGGAGCCAAAACTGTTGAAGAGTTTTGCTATAAAATGAAAGATAAAAATTAGACATAGTTGGAACAGGAATTGGTGTCAGAAGTAATTTTTTTTTTCTTTTTCTGAGAAAAATAACAGCATGTTTAAATATTGGTGAGAAAGCTCCTGTAGAGGGAGAGAAATTGGTGATGCAGGAAACATGACACTCATTTCTCCCCTCTGTAATAAGAATGCAAAAGGAACCTTGTATTTTCCATTGCAAATTTTCTTTCCTTCATTCAGGGTTGAATAGCCAAAGGGGAAAAATGGGAATGAACTGATTATTACAGCATACTAATGAGGGAAGCACATTTCTAGCTTGGTTAAAATGGCCAACAGCAACTTTTCTTTGTGTTCCAACTGTCTTCATGTAATAAGAGAAAAAATATAAAGAAAAAAGGGGGTGGTGAGAGGAGAGAAAAATGAACTAAGATTTTCTGGTTCTATATTTTCCTTGCCCCTCATACATTCAGATTTCATGCTACACAGCAGTTATAACATATATGCTCAGGCTGTGATGCTCAGGCTGTATTCCAAGCCTCTGTGCGGTGCGCAAAGGAGCTATAATGTCATAGTAAATGATAACATGACTAGGTATCTGCATGATTTCACCCCTACCCTACCTTTGGCTAGTTTTTAGGATAACTAATATGCAATTATAGTCAAATACTTTGAGACAGATGGGACCCATTGAAGCTGTAGAATAATACTATAATGATAATATTATCTCCTTATCCAAGCTGCCCCTACAGTGTCAAGGGATACAGGATAAACCCATAAGCCTGGGAAGTAGGACTATCAGCCTGTTAATTAGATAGCCAGGACTTTGCTTCTGACTCAGCTGCTGACTCACTCTGTCCCCAGAAAGTAATTTTGTCTCCCTTGGCAATATCATCACTGCAACAAAGAAAATGATTCTTGTCTTCTTGCATATATTGACAATATAAATTCAGAAGCTCCAAAAACATGGAAGGAAAAAGGCTTAAAATTCAAGGTATAATAACAACAGTGTTTTTCTTAAAATAACAGCAGTTTGTTTTCATCTTATTCAGAATACAAGTGGATAAAATACCTTTTATTTTCAGAATGACATCAAGCCATCCACAAATAAAACTCTCAAGTGCTAATTTCAAGGTTTTCTTTTTTGGTAGGCAGGAACTGATGTGTAATGAGGGAGACATTGGCTAAGAAAGCTTTCCCCCCTCTGGTTCTGCAAAGATGACAGCTGACTACATCAAAACTTACTGATAACATAGGAAAGAACTTTGGGATATTATGTTTCTGGTGAAGAGAAATTAATGGTTGATCAGCTCTAAATACCTCTACAAACCATAAACTTCATTTCATTCTAATTGATTTTTTTCACAGTTCTATAGAACACAGCTATGTCAGCTCAGAAGAAAACCCATATTCCCTCCAGGAAGCTCAAGTCATTAAGTTCATTTCTGAACACTGCTTTGGCTTTATGAAACCTTCCACAAATTCAAGAGTACTTTTCTTTTACTCTTCCAAACCAAAAGGGAATACGCTATTCGTGCATCTGTTTCAGTTTATTCTTTCATTAATTTGTTTAACAATATTTTTTGAGCAGCTACTATCTTCTAAGCCCAGTGCTGACAGCTAACATGGCCTTGTCTTCATGAAGCTTACCAAACTACAAAAGGAAAGGGACGAACTAGATTTGAGATATTTTGCATGAGAAAGAAAAGGAAATAAGAATTCAGGGGAGTTTATATCCCCGTTCATTTCCATGTGACTTTTGATACGTTCCCATGAGGGAAGTATATATTTCCTTGCCCTGTTGACATCAGGTTTGGCCATGTGATTGTCATTGGCTGGAGAAATATGATTCAAACTATGCCAGTTTTAAGTATAAGTTCTAGTAGGTAGCATATTGTTTCATGAACCCTCTTGCCTTTTCTGCTACCAAGAGGGTTATTGGTCCCAGTTGGGGGGCTGCTTCTTAGCATAAATCCAGGAAGGAAGAAATCATGTGGAAGAGTAGCAGAATTGCAGCCAACATGCAGTGCAAACAAAAAATTAACCTTTATCCTTGTAAACTAATGAGATTTGTTCATCACTTCTTACCTTAGCAAAACAAACACAGCTTTCCATTCTTAAACTTTATCAGTTCTGAATAGATTGGGCATTTAGATTCACAGATATCTTGATACAGAAGGACATTCTTTTCTCCCCATTGCTAGTTTGATCTAGTTTGATCTTGTCAGTCTCACAAAGTGAAATAAATGATATCCCTACCCACCTTTAGTTTCTTCCCAAGTGTCTGATAAATAGGAAATTCTTGATCCCTTTGAGACAATATGAGATATCATTGGTTTTCTAATTATTTATACACTTTCAAAGTGCAATAACCTTAATATCGAAGAGAGAAATGTATTGAGCTTTGAGTGATAAAATTTGATATATGTTTCTTTTTATGAAGTTCATTGACATAAGACTAAATCCATGCCAGTTTCTAACTAATGAGCCATTTCAAGGGGGTTATTTAACCTGCAAAAATTGCACACATCTGTAATCATAGCACCTCAGGAGCCTGAGGCAGGATAGCAAGTTCCAGAAGATACTGGGCAATGTGGTGAGACTCTGAATTAAAATAAAAAATAAAAAAAGTGCTGGGTAAGTAGCTCAGTAGTAAAGCACACCTCTGAGTTGAATCCTTAGTACTGAAAAGAAAGAAAGAAAGCAAATATTGAGGGAATAAAATCAAGAGTAGATCTTATGGGTGTTATAATAAAATATTCTATTTTCTCTCAACAGAATCCTTATTAGGTACACGTATTTTAGTCCTAAAATTAGAAACTATTATGTTAACTTTTTCTGAATTTGTTCTTATATGGAACATTATAAAACCTTATTCAATATTAGGCCTCAAAGAAACTTTCAAAATTACTTAGTTCTGGCCTCTTATTTTGTGATTAAAGGAAGTGGTATAGGATAATAGATAAGTTACTTAATTTAAACATGCATAGTGGTTCATGGTGAAGTTAAACCAAGCCTACTTAAAGGATATAGAAATGACAACCCCCCAAAACTGTGGACCCAGAGGAAAAGGGAGGAGGAAGGCAACCATTAATCCTCTCCTAGTAAATCCTTTCCCAATAACAATGGGCCCCTGAAGGAAAAAAACAAACATTCATCCCTTCCTGGGTTTGATCCCCAGCATCTTCACCAAAAGCAAACAATCATCCCTTCCCAACCATAGTGGGTCCTGAAGGGAGGAAGTAGATACTCAAAAGCTGGGCCCTGGACTTTTACCCTTTCCCTTTGGCAATGAGTCCTGGAAGGAGAAAAGCAAATAGTGAAGCTCTGGGTAACAATAGATCCCAGAGGAAGAAGATAAGCAGTAAATACCAAGTTCTGAGCTTTTCCAGTGACAATGAATATCAGACTTTTTAGAAATTTTTTCCTGACTGCCCAAATGGACACATTCTGCCTCAGTCTCCAATTAATTCACCCTCAATGTAAAGTATAAAACTCATACGCCTTCTATAACCTGTGGCCATTTTCCTACACAGAAGATGAGCTCCTCCAGTGCCTGATCGATTGACTCTGCTGCAAAATAAAGGAAAACTTGTGGATCCATTTGAGGTCTGCTTCCATACCCATTATTTGTGCTTCTATAATGGTGCCAAAGCTGTGTTGGTTATTTTTTCTTACACTATTAAATTTTTTTTTTTTTTTAAAGAAAGAGCGGGGGGGAGGGAGAGAGAGAGAGAGAGAGAGAGAGAGAGAGAGAGAGAGAGAGAATTTTTTAATATTTATTTTTTAGTTCTCGGCGGACACAACATCTTTGTTTGTATGTGGTGCTGAGGATCGAACCCAGGCCGCATGCATGCCAGGCAAGCGCGCTACCGCTTGAGCCACATCCCCAGCCCCAACACACTACTAACTTCTAAGTCCACATTTCTTTTCATTGTACTATACCACCTCCCTCATAGTGTTGTACTAGGGACCATATAAACTAAGAGGACTACATATATCAGTTATCTACTAAACATTATATATATATTCCCATTTATTCCTCAAAATAACCCATTTTATAAAGTAGATTAATGTACTTTACAACACTAGAATTGATAGTAAATGACTGAGTCAGGAATTGAATGTAAATCATCTGTAGAATCAGTTTTCTATAGCACAGACAAAAGTATATAATATTGAGATGAGGGGAAAACCAAGGATAGTATCAGTAATCATACAAAGTTATTTTTTAAATCAGCACTTTAATAAATGTATCTATCACCTTAAGTTCACTTGAAAAGTATCTCACAAAACTTATTAAACTCTTTTAAGTCTCTAAAATTCAGTTTAAAAGTCTCTGGCCTCCTTTGGTCCCACTATGCATTAAACAGACAATGACAAATTATGTGAAACTATGAATGACAAATTCTAGAGCCTACAAACCTCTATCTCAGAAGGAGCTGTACTATAAGCATATTCTGCATGCTACCATCCTCCAAACGCTGCTACTAACCAAAACAAAATATTTAACAGGCATGGGTAAAAGAGCAGAATTATAAGATCACAATAATTCTGAGAAAACTTTGAGAATTCTTTCAGTATACATTGTGCCCCTTAAACTGCATTAGAATTTGGAGCTCAGCTAAAGAGGAAACTCTGAAGGTTTCAGTCTCAATTCACATAATAACAAAGGTTTCCACTTCCAGAGGCTCTTTTGCCCAAAGGATCCTGCCTAAACACTCCCACAATGGCTTGGCATGAAGCTTTAATGGATATTAACTCATGAAATGACTCTGTAACTCAAGCAGTTGGAAATGTTTTATTTGACTTGGCCTAAGTATCATTAACACTATTGTGCAGAGTAAGTGAAGAAGAAAATGTAGGTTGATGCTAAAACCTTTCAAGTATGCCTTTCTCCCATTATCCAGGTGAGGTTATATGAGACGCTGTCAATCTGAATAGCACCATTTCATCACCCATGTGCTTTTCCATCTTGCTTGCTTTATTCTCTGGAGAGCCATATTCAAGTTCCATGACAACTGCTGGTTGTGCTTCACAACTAGCTTGGTGCTTGAGCAAGGTACACATGGGTTAGCAAGGCCTGTAGTACACTAAAAATGCCATGAGGTCATTCAGTGTTTAAGATCATGATCCCTGGGAGGATCATGGGAGAGCAGTGTTTAATTCCCAGCTCTGTCCTTTATTAATTTTCTGACCCTGAGGTATATCATGTAACCCATCTGAGGCTTTGTTTCCTCTTGTGTGCACTGCGGTAAGAAATAATACTTATCTCATTCAGCTCTGCTTTGCTGTGACCAAAATACCAAATAAGAGAATCTTAGAGGAGGAAAAGTTTGTTATTATTCAGAGTTTCAGAGATCTAGTCCATGGTCAGCCAATTCCATAGCTCTGGATCTTAAGTGAGGCAGAACATCATGGCAGAAAGGTGACAGGATGGACAGACCGTAAACAAAAAACATAATTAAGAAAATTATATAGTGTGAAAAAAGATGAAAGTACTATGGAAAAATAAATTATAGACTAGAGTAGGCAATGGGTGGTACTGGGATGGGGATTTGGATAACAGAGGTTTACTTTCAAAACTAAAATGGCTAGGGTAGGACCCACATTAATAAAGTCTTAGACAATGTTCTCTATTCTGAATGAAAACAGGGAGCCATTGTTGTGTACTGAGCAGAGGAGTGACATGGTGTGATTAACCTTATATTGAAAAGGATAATTTTGAAGAACATAGATCATAAAGGAGCAAAAGGAGAAACAAGGAAATCAGTGAGGAGTCTATTGAAGTGATTCAGATAACAGATGATGGTGGCTCAAAATATTAAAAGAGGATGATAACTGGATAAACTAAGATGTAGTCAGATTATAGATATTTTTGTGTCTGTGTGTGTGTCTGTGTGTGTGTCTGTGTGTGTGTGTGTGTGTGTGTGTGTGTGTGGTAGTGCAGATTGAAACAAGGCATGCTCCACAGCTGAACTATACCGCAACCCCCGCCTTTTTTTGTATCAAGACAGGATCTCATTAAGTGCCTGAGGCTGGCCTTGAAGTTGTAATCCTCCTGCCTCAGCCTCCCAAATCACTGGAATTACATGCATATCCCACCCTGCTCAGCTGACTGCAAATAATTTTATAGGTGGAGGAACTCAGTGTTTTGTCCTGAGTAACAGAAAGGATGGAATTTCTGTCCAGTGAGATGGGAAAGGCTTTCATAGAGCAGATGAATGTGTGGGAAAAAAGATCATAAGTTCAGTTTTGAGGCACCAAGTTTGAGATGTCTATTATAAACTCGAGGGGAGAAATAGAGTAGGTAATCAGTGATAAGGATCTGAAATTCATGAAAGAAGACTTGCTAAAGAAATAAATTTGGATATGGTGAGCATTAAATAAGATTATATATTTAAAGAACTAAAAACTATGTGACATGTAAAGAAAACTCAATATACATTTGATTTAAAGTGTTTAATCATAACAGCAACAATTATGATTCTCATTATCTTCATAGCAAAGTCCCCAGGACTTTGTAGGCTTCACATGTGTATTGAGCACTCAAAAAGCAACACTTTAAGCTATGTTTATATGGTGAGAACACAATGAAGTATGTAACCACTATATATATATATATATATATAAATTTTTTTTTGCTTAAAATGCAATTTTATTAGTTGATTATTTTTAATTTTACAGATATTTGTTGAGAAATAAATATGATTCTTCAAAAATAGCTCACATGCAAATTTTTACTCAAGGTTTATTACTACCTGCTTCATACGGATATGGCTGAACGCCAACAAAACTTTATAAAAATAGCCAATAGATCTGATGGCCATATTTTTCTATCTCTGGGAAATAGTTTTATTAGTTTATGTCTTAGTTCTACCTTATATAGCAAATCATCATAATCATCATAGAATGAGTGACTGAAACAACAAACTTT
Organism: Urocitellus parryii; assembly: GCF_045843805.1. NCBI lineage: Eukaryota > Metazoa > Chordata > Mammalia > Rodentia > Sciuridae > Urocitellus > Urocitellus parryii. The sequence continues at coordinate 52,373,347 of NC_135547.1, forward strand.
TTTTTTCCTCACAGTTTTGGAGGCTAGAAATCCAAGATCATGGTTCCAGCATAAACAGATTCTGATGAAGACCCTCTTCTAGGTTACAGACAATGTGTCCTTAATCAGGAGAAAGAGAGAGAACTAGGTCTTTGTCCCCTTATAATGGCATTAATCCCATTCATGAGGGTCCCACCCTCATGATCTAATTACCTCCCAAAAGCCCCACCTCCAAATACCATCAAACTGAGGGATAAATTTCAACATACAAATTTGAGAACACAAACATTCAGTCTGTGACAGTTTATTTTGTTTTTATGCATATTTATTCTCCCACTTCTTTCTTATGATTCTAGGGAATTTAACCCATTGAGCTACAATGCAGCCCTTTCTTATTTTTATTTTTATTTTGAGACAGGATCTCAAAGGCTGGCCTTCAACATGTGACCCTCTGGCCTCAGCCTCCTTCTAAGTCTCTGGGATCAAAGGAACTGTGTCTGGCCTGTGTCACTTTCTTGTACAAAATTTAGGATAAAAAATATACCACTGCTCTATATGTTGAAGCATTATATGTTACTTTGTATATTTTTGATATCTTTACAAGGTCTTTGGAAGCATCTTCATTTTTTTGTCTGCATTATGTTCCATTATATACATAAAAGAGAGTTTATTTAATCAATCCCCTCTTGATAGACTTTTATATTTATCCAATCCTTTATAATCATCAATAATATTTGGTGGAAAACCTAGAAATACAGAACTTCATATGTGTCTAGATATGTTAGAAGCATAGATGTCTAAACTTCTGATTGTTGGATCAAGGGATAAACACATTTGCAATTTTGGAAGCTATTGCTGGATTCACCTTTATGGGGATTTTAACATTTTCACTCTGAGTACAATACATGAAAGTGCCTGTTATAAAATTATGAAATGCTTCATGAATTGGTGTGTCATCTTTGCACAGAAGCCATGTTAATATTCTCTGAATCATTCCAATTATAGTATATATGCTGCTGAAGTGAGCACCATGAAGTCATTTTTAATTTAGTAATGGATGAATGCTTTTGGGTGGCATGTAGCCAAAGATAGGGCAGACTATAAAACTCCTCTTTCCATTTAACCTGATGTAGAGAGAGAGAGAGAGAGAGAAAAAAAAGTTTTTTCTGGACAGCTGCAGGCTTTTTTTTCCTGGAGTGCTGGTTGGAGGGGAGCCATGTCACCTAAGTTTCAGCAATACATGATCTGTGCTCTAGCTAATAGGGATATAAATGGTCAGAGTGATGGAAAGAGTTAATGAAGTTGCTAACCTTTGAGCAGTTGTACACAAAGATGGAATTCTTGCTGATTGTAAAACAGCTTTGATACATAGAAGTTACTCTTCCACAATAAACCACCATGGATTGCACTAGGATTCAGTAAAGAACAAGGAATGCTGAACAGATAGTTGATAAGAGGAAATTTGGTTAGGACTAAATAAAGAACTACTTAAAATTAATGATAGACAAAATTTATCAAGCAGAGCTGTATGATGGGTACTTTGTCAAAGAATATGTGTGTGTGCATGTATTCACTCATTTAATTATCATAAAACCCTATGACATATTGTTATTATATTTAGTTTAAAGATTGCTAAACCAAGACTACTTGACCAATGACATGTGAATACAGATTTGGCATGTGATCCGGGCAGCATGGGAATTTTTCTATTTGGTTATTCCCACTTGTGGTATAGGTGGGAAGATAATTCTAGAATTGGGTGAGAAAAGGAAAGTGCATCTTGACAGGATTTAAACTCAGGCAAATGGAGTTTTTCTTGACTTCATGATGAAGTTGTTCAAAATCTATAATTTTTTTGACTTTATGATGAAGTTGTTCAAACATTAAGAAAGAGTGTTCTAAGATGATAGTTGCAGTAACATTCTGGTACACAAAGTCAAAGTCATCAGAAGAGGCCAAAAGCACCCCTTGTATGATGGGCTCTGTTCAGCTGCAGGTGGCTTGGGCTATGCCTGCTTTATGACTCTGAAGCAAATATTTGGGATTTATGCCAAAGAAAAACACTTCAGAAACCACAGGGTTTTGCTGATCTGGCTTAGAGGTAGAAAACTTGAATTATTTTTCAAAAAACTTAAAGTTTTGTCTTATGTTTGCCAGGTTGGTTTACCCTCATTAGCCAAATGAGCTGCCTTTGCCATCTTCTTAATCTTTGTTGTTGGTGAACAAAGCCTGAATCTCTGACCCCAGCCATTGTTCAGCAAATGCTTTAGCAGGTGGCCAGAGAAAGAGGTTTTAGTTATGGTATTCATAATCTAGACTAAGGCATTTTCTCTGCTTTTTTCCCACTCCAAATAGCAGAGGGCTACCTGCTTTGAGGTTATAGTGTTCAGGTTCTCTCTCATGATTAGAGAACTAGGCTGAAAGAATGAATTTTTTTAAAGGGGCTATAAAATGACTGTTAGTTAAGCACTTATTACGTGCTTATGTGTACTAAGTTACCAATTCAGTTTACATGCATCTAATCATCCTAATGATACTATAAAGTAGGTCTAATTCTTATCCCTCCTTTGCAGATGAAGACACTGTTACTCAGAGATTCATTCAAGATTTGAAACTGCCTGACTCTAAAAATTGTAGTGATAGTAGCTAAGCTATACTACAGTCTATAAATACTACAATTTGTACAATAAAGTTGAATGTTCCTTTGTCTTCTAGATTGATTCACAGATCATGGCTATTACCATTTAAATTCACATAGTTAAGGCTTGGTAGTTTTTCCCCCAAAAAATGATGAAAAGACATAAATCTTTCTGGAATTATGTCAATCCAATACCCTTTCCCAGTCCCATCTTCTTCCCTTGTATGATGTCCATGAAGGTACATGATATGATTAAAATAAAATATAAAACTCCAGTATTTCAATGTAAATGTCAGAATTCAGAAGAAAATATGATGGTGACTTATCTTGTTTGTTAAGACCATTACTGATGTCAGTTTATGTCTTATTTGTAGTGCAACTGAATGGCAGGGCATTTGACTTGGTGAGTCAAAAAATATTTTAGGATAGAAATCTGGAGGATTTTTTAAAATAATATAACCATGTGAAATTGTCATTTTTGTTCATCACAAATAGTTAAATATCAGAAATTTCATTTGGTTCAAAACAATAAAAAGGGATGTGATACACGATAAATACAAGGGGGAAATACAAGTTGAGGAGTTTCAGTAGGTGGTTGATGGTCCTTGTCCAGAGAGCTGTAGTAAAGTGGAAAGTATATGGTCTAAATATTGTGGTATTATCTCAATGAATTAGCGTATAGAGATTGAATTTTTTGCCCATTTGGAAAAACTTTGACAGGCATGTATGCTCTGCCCTCTAGGTTCTAGGAGAAATCATAAGGATCCTGAGACTGATTGACTATAGCATATGTTAAGCACTTCTTGAAATAAATTTGAATATTCCATGTAGTTGAGTGTGTGTCTTGTACATGTGTCAACTTGGGGAAGGTAAGCCTTGCATACAAATAAATTTGGATCTATGGTACTCCTGTTAACCTGTCTCAGCCTCTTATTTTCATCAAGTTCTTATCTCAAGTTACATTCATGTTGTTTTTGTTTAATTTCGTTTCTATACAGAAAATAACTGTATAAGAGTAAATACATAGTTGGTCTTTTATATTTTTATATCCCCAAGCAGCTCGTAAAATGCTTGCCATTTAAAAATTATTTGATAAATGATTGATTGAAAGAATGAATGTTTTTATTGCAAGGATTCACTGTAACATGTCTAAACCCAGCGGATAGATATTAGGTTCTTTTAAGATATATGTGATTACGAACACTGGTGAGATAAATATTCTTATATAGTTGAATATTTGATTATGTTCTTATGATGGTTTTTTCAAAGGTATTTTTTAATCAAAGGTTTGTATTTTAAAGCCTTTAATTCATACTGTCAAAATATCTTCACATTGTTTACTGTTCTACACTTCCAATAATCATCATATATGAGAAGGTCCATATCCCCCATACAATGATCAATACTGGATATTACTATCTCTTTTTAATCTTTTGTTATTCAGATTCAAGAAAAATAGCATTTTCCTTTGTATAATTTTCACTTTTCGAAGTATGACAATTATAGGGTGTTTAGCCATTTGTATTCTTTTTTGAAATACTTTTTAATGTACTTTATCCATATTTTTCTGATTGGAATTTAGATAAACTATTAATTTTGAGGACTTTTACATATTTAGATCATTAACAGTTTCTCATTTGTTTTGAAAATTCTACTAGTTTATTTTTGTTAACATATTTGTTTCAATCTTCCAAGTTGTAGGTCCATTATTTTTAATGCAATTATTTCTTAAAATTTCAGTTAGTTTCTTGCTTTTGTGACTTGTTTTGAGTGTTAATCTTTATTTCAAGATTACTTATGTGTTTACTTATGTTTTCATGCAACATTTACATTTCAATTGCTTATTCATCAATAATTTATTCTAGTGTAAAGGGTAAGGTATTGATCCCACATTTTCCCACTTCATAGTTAGCCAGTTGTTCCAGCATGTTTTCCTCCAGTAATTTGTATTGCCACATTGATCATATGCAGTAATGCAGTAGTACAATATGGGCTTTGGAGTTAGCTGAGTGTAAATTTCAGCTTTCCCACTTATCTGTTCTGGTAATTTTAGTGCATTATATAAGCACCCTAGGCTTCAGTCCCAGAGTAACCAACCAATTAAGTTTGCTGGGAATTAGAGTATTGAGGGATTCTGGACTTGAAATGCTAACACTGAGCAGACTAAAATGTATAGTTTTCTCCTTTGTAAGAATGGCAGTATCTACCTGAAGTTGAGGGATAACAGATAACCAATATAAAAAGGCGAGCAAAGTATCTGGTTGGTAGCAAGTACTTACAAAAGGTCAAGGGTTCTTAATGCATTATTATAGATTCTTAGTCTCTTCTGACACTTGCACCACATTATATTAACAGTTGAAGCTTTTCAATGGGTTTTATCATCTATCTGGTTGGGCAAGTCTCTCTTCAGTAACAATATTTTCCAAGATTCTAATGGTAGAAGATTTTGATAATCATTATTCAAGACAAAATATGGAAGCATTTAGATGAGTTCAAAACTTGTATTGAGATTACATTAAATTTGTAGAATAATTTGATAGTAATGTGTTCTCATTAATACAAAATTTTTTAAAAATTTCACTTAGTAGAGCATATAGATTTCTCCACGTAATTTAAATAGTTTCTCTATATATTGTATTAAGTTTATGAGCAGGTATTTCATATTTAATTGCTGTTAGTAATATAATGACTTTAACTTATGTTTTCCTGATGAATGATGTTAAAGAAGAAAAATGTCTATTTAAAAGTAATATCATTTTACAATTTAATGTTTTTTTATCAAAATATTGCAGGTTCCTGAAATATAACAACTAAATAGAATAGCACTACAGATAATAGTAGAAATAAATATATTTATGACTCTACATACATGATAGTAGAATTAATACTAATAGTAATTACTAGTAATAATTTTATTAATGATTATACTAATAAAGAGAGATGTGTTCCACTACTACAGTTCTTTTTAAATTTTTTTATTTATATATGACAGAAGAATGCATTACAATTCTTATTATACATATAGAGCACAATTTTTCATATCTCTGATTGTATACAAAGTATATTCCCACCAATTCAAGTCTTCATTCATGTACTTCAGATAATAATGTCCTTCATATTCCACCATAATTTCTAAGATATGTTCCACTTGCACAATTCTTATCCCAAAGGAAATCATCATCCTTAGGTTGGAGCCTGTCATTTTATTAATTCTCTTATAGAGTTGACATATTTCTCTAAGTGCTTTGGAATGAACTTTAGATAAGTGAACTCAAACTGTATGTATTCTTCTGTGACTTGCTTTTTTTGATCAACATTTTATTCATGATGTTAACATATTATAATATAAAAGATGGTATTCTGCCAAACCACTGTCCCAGAAACTAGTTGCCATAAAAGCAGCATTTACATGAAACAAAAAATAAGTGTAAATAATGAGGAAAGAAACTAAAAACAAAATCAAAGATAATGAGGAAGAGTGCTCCTCAATGTTTTATAATGTACCAGCATTACAATAATTAAATGATATATTTATGATGCTGACACAACTTACCAGGAAAATAATTGAGAGCTATATAGGAATTTATGTGATAAAAATGATATTTCAAATTAATGGTATGGTAGAAATCATTTTATAAGTAGTGATTGGATGATGTATTAGTTTTAGAAAACTAGATCCTTATTTCACATTGTCTACCAAAATAAATTCCAAATGGAATAACTAATTAGGAGCATTAAATTAAACTATAGAAGTAGACTAAATAAAAATATTTATCTTATTGCAAGTTAAGGGAGTCTGTTCTAAACAGAAAAACAAAGGGAGAAGTAAAGGAAAATACTAATATATTTAAAATAATGAAGCATATAGTTTCTGTAGATATTTTTATAAAGAGCAGAATTAATAGGCAAATAAAAACAGTAAAACAATTACCAGTAAATATGTAAATTACAGATTAATACTCTTTTTTTTTTTTGAACCAGTGATTGAACTCAGGGACACTTAACCACTGAGTTACATCCTGACTACTTTTTATTTTTTGTTTCGAGATAGATTTCGCTAAGTTGTTTAGGGCTTTGCTAATTTGTTAAGACAGGGTTTGAATTTGCAATCCTTCTGCCTCAGCCTCCCAAGCCACTGGATTACAGGTGTGTGTCACAATGGTGAATATCTTAATACCTTTTAATATATAAATAATTTTATAATTTGATCACAATATGAAAGCATAGAAATATGGAAAATGGAATGAACATATATAAATTTTAAAACTTTAACACATGAAAATTAAAATACCTAATAATAAATGACAATAACTAATAACCCAATATTATTCTCATATGTTAAAATCGTAACACATTGTAAGAACTAGTATCAATTACATGTAAAAAAATGAGAATATTTATGCACTCCTTGGGAGAATGTAGACTGGAAAAGAATTTGTAATATGTATCTAAAATTTTCATTAGTATATATCTAGCAAATTATCCTAAAGAAATAACCAGAGGTGTGCACAAATTTCTAGATGGATATTTATCTAAGTCATGTTTATGCTAACAGAAAATTGGAAATGACCTGTATGTCTTAAAAATATCTAAATAGTTTATAACATATCCATATTCTAAAATCCTATGCATTCATTAAAATATTTTAGGAAATATTTAATAACATGAAAATGTTTTTTTATACAATTAAGTTTAAAGAAAATTGTAAAAAGTATATGTACAATCTGATTCCAATTTTGTTTGATGCATATATGTGTACAAGTGTATATTCATTAAATAAATTGATATTTATATATATGTACACAGAAAATGTTAAATTGATTATATCTGGGTTATGGAACTGCAGGTGACTTTTCCTCATTGCATTTTTCTGTATTTTATAAAACATTATTATACTCAGAATATGTTATTCAAAATGCATTAAAGCCCATGTTGTTCCTTTTTCTTTGCCTTACAATTAGAATTTTCAAACCGTGTGCAAAACTGTTCAATTTATTGTACATATAACATTTTATTACATTTTTTTCTTTTCTTGGCTAGTCCCCTTACTGGATTTGAAACTTTATATGTTCATCTCTGTAGATTGAGAATTTATCACAGGATGCATATAGTGGATGCTTAATAAGTATCTAATTAATATATTAATGAAAGAGTGAAAGTATAAATATTAAGGGTAATTTTATTTCAAGCTCTATTTTTCATGTTAGATTACAATGAATCTCTAAATTACAATATTTTGTTCTCTTTAAAGACAAAATGAAGGGCTGGTGTAGGAAAATGTACATGGTTTCATTAATGAATTTAGTTTGTTCTTGTTTCACAGCATTTCAACCTAATTTTATTGCTACCAAAAAATATTTGCTCTCTAAGATTTTATTTTTTAGGTTAAAACTGGTTGACTTAATTTGCTGGAAGAGAAATCACTGTTTTGATGCCATATTTTTCTAATCTAGCCATATTTTTTTCTCTTTCTACACAACACACACACACACACACAATGGAGAACAGATTTGTACATTTTTTCTATTGAAGATGCATCCAGTTTAGTATAGTGTTTATGCAAAGATGTTTGTGTCTGGATGATTCCTTTCAAAAGGGTTGTTTTTTTTAGTAAGCTACTCTAAAAAAATGTGTGTGTGTGTGTATGTGTGTGTGCGAGGCTTAATGTCTTTAGTAAGAATGGGATTTTCATTTTTATTTTGTTAAGAGTGTGAATATTAAAAGATGATACCTAGCATACCAACATGATTAGAAACAGCAATGTACCAAAAATTTTTTTGAATGGTATTTTGTGTTGATTCTTAGATTTTTTGTTGTCATTATTATTGTTTACTTATTAGCATGTATTTTTATTTTATTTTTTTAATGTAAAAATTCTATTTTTTAATTTTATTGATTTTTTTTAAATACGTGACAGCAAAATGCATTACAATTCTTATTACACTTATAGAGTATAATTTTTCATATCTTTGTATATAGAGTATGTTTATGCCAATTCATGCCTTTATACATGTACTTTTTTGAATTATAATTCTTATTATACATATATACCACAATTTTTCATATCTGTTTATATATAAAGTATGTTGACACCCTATTCGAGTCTTCATACATATACTTTCATTAATGATGTTCCTCACATTCCACCGCCCTTGCTAATCCCCTGCCCACTCCCTTTCCCTCCCACCCCTCTTCCCTATCTAGAATTCATCTATCCCTCCCCATGCTCCCCCTCCCTACCCCACTATGAGTCAGCCTCCTTATATCAGAAAAAACATTTAGTATTTGTTTTTGGGGGGGATTGACTAACTTCATTTAGCATTATCTTCTCCAATGCCATCCATTTGCCTGCAAAGGCCATGATTTTATTCTCTTTTAATGCTGAGTAAAATTCCATTGTGTATATATGCCACATTTTTTATCCATTCATCTACTGAAGGGCATCTAGGTTGGCTCCACAATTTAGCTATTGTGAATTGTGCTGCTAGAAACATTGATGTGGCTGCGTCAGTGTAGTATGCTGTTTTAAAGTCCTTTGGGTACAGTCTAAGGAGAGATCTAGCTGGGTCAAATGGTGGTTCCATTCCCAGATTTCCAAGGAATCTCCATACTGCTTTCCATATTGGCTATACCAATTTGCAGTCCCACCAGCAATGTATGAGTATGCCTTTTCCCCCACATCCTCTCCAACACTTATTGTTGTTTGTATTCTTAATAGCTGCCATTCTGACTGGAGTGAGATAATACCTTAGAGTAGTTTTGATTTGCATTTCTCTGATTGCTAGAGATGATGAGCATTTTTTTCATAAATGTTGATTAATTGTATATCCTCTTCTGAAAAGTGTCTGTTCAGGTCCTTGGCCCATTTGTTGATTCGGTTATTTATTTTTTTAATAGTCCTTGAAAGTCTAGCCAGAGCTATTAGAGAGAAGCAAGAAAAAGGGATATGAACAGGAAAAGAAGAACTCAAACCTTCACTATTTGCCAATGACATGATTCTATACTGAGAAGATCCCCCCCAAAAAAAATCCACCAGAAAACTTACAGAAGTAAAAATTGAATTCAGCAAAGTAGTAGGATATAAAATTAACACCCATAACATAAATCAAATGTATTTCTCTACATCAGCAATGAATCCTCTGAAAGATAAATTAGGAAAACTATCCCATTCACAATAGCCTCTAAAAATAAAATACTTAGGAATCAATCTAACAAAAGAGATGAAAGACCTCTACAATGAAAACTACATAAAACTGAAGAGAGAAATTGAAGAAAACCTTAGAAGTTGAAAAGATCTCCCATGCACTTGGATAGGCAGAATTAATATACTCAAAATGGCCATACTACCAAAAGTGTTATATAGATTTAATGCAATTCCAATGAAAATCCCAAAGATATTCCTCTAGAAATATAAATATCAATCATGGAGTTCATTTGGAAGACCCAGAAGAGCCAAAGCAATCCTTAGGAGGAAGAGTGAAGCAGGAGGCATCACAATACCAGCCCATTTTTTTTTTTTCACTTAGTGCTTCTGACTCAGTAAAATGTGTGTATGATGTAGATGTTAGTCACATCTTCATAAATATGCATCTCAAGACATTTTATTCAATGCTTTTATTTGTTTTTTTTTTTTTACATAGTTCTTAATACATCATATTACACGGTTGATTCACGTGGATTATGAACTCCCGCTTTTACCCCGTATACAAATTGCTGTATCACATCAGTTACCCTTCCATTGATTGACATATTGCCTTTCTAGTGTCTGATGTATTCTGCTGTCTGTCCTATTCTCTACTATCCCCCCTCCCCTCCCCTCCCCTCCCCTCCCCTTTTCTCTCTCTACCCCTTCTACTGTAAATCATTTCTTCCATTTGTATTATCTTGTCTTACCCCTCCTTTCCTCTTGTATGACATTTTGTATATCCCTGAGAATCGCCTTCCATTTCCATGCAATTTCCCTTCTCACTCCCTTTCCCTCCCACCTCTCATCCCTGTTTAATGTAAATCTTCTTCTCAAGCTCCTCATCCCTACCCTGTCCTTGTTTACTCCCCTTATATCAAAGGAGTCATTTGGTATTTGTTTTTTAAAGATTGACTAGCTTCACTTAGCATAATCTGCTCTAATGCCAACCATTTCCCTCCAAATTCTATGATTTTGTCATTTTTTAATGCAGAGTAATACTCCATAGTATATAAATGCCACATTTTTTTTATCCATTCATCTATTGAAGGGCATCTAGTTTGGTTCCACAGTCTTGTTATCGTGAATTGAGCTGCTATGAACATCGATGTAGCAGTGTCCCTGTAGCATGCTCTTGTTAGGGCTTTAGGGAATAGACCGAGAAGGGGAATAGCTGGGTCAAATGGTGGTTCCATTCCCAGCTTTCCAAGAAATCTCCATACTGCTTTCCAAATTGGCTGCACCAATTTGCAGTCCCACCAGCAATGAACAAGAGTGCCCTTTTCCCCGCATCCTCTCCAGCACTTATTGTTGTTTGACTTCCTAATGGCTGCCAGTCTTACTGGAGTGAGATGGTATCTTAGGGTAGTTTTGATTTGCATTTCTCTGACTGCTAGCGATGGTGAGCATTTTTTCATGTACGTGTTGATTGATTGTATGTCCTCCTCTGAGAAGTGTCTGTTCAGGTCCTTGGCCCATTTATTGATTGGGTTATTTGTTATCTTATTGTCTAATTTTTTGAGTTCTTTGTATATTCTGGTTATTAGGGCTCTATCTGAAGTGTGTGGAGTAAAGATTTGTTCCCAGGATGTAGGCTCCCTGTTTATCTCTCTTATTGTTTCTTTTGCTGAGAAAAAACTTTTTAGTTTGAGTAAGTCCCATTTGTTGATTCTATTTGTTAACTCTAGCGCTATGGGTGTCCTATTGAGGAATTTGGAGCCCGACCCCACAGCGTGTAGATCATAACCAACTTTTTCTTCTATCAGATGCCGTGTCTCTGATTTAATATCAAGCTCCTTGATCCATTTTGAGTTAACTTTTGTGCACGGCGAGAGATAGGGATTCAGATTCATTTTGGTGCAAATGCATTTCCAGTTTTCCCAGCACCATTTGTTGAAGATGCTATCCTTCCTCCATTGCATACTTTTAGCCCCTTTATCAAAAATAAGATAGTTGTAGTTTTGTGGATTGGTTACTGTGTCCTCTATTCTGTACCATTGGTCCACCCGCCTGTTTTGGTACCAGTACCATGCTGTTTTTGTTACTATTGCTCTGTAGTATAGTTTGAAGTCTGGTATCGCTATACCGCCTGATTCACAGTTCCTGCTTAGTATTGTTTTTGCTATTCTGGGTCTTTTATTATTCCATATGAATTTCATGATTCTTTTATCGATTTCTACAAGATATGCTGTTGGGATTTTGATTGGCATTGCATTGAACTTATATAGGACTTTTGGTAATATCGCCATTTTGATGATGTTAGTTCTGCCTATCCATGAGCAGGGTATATTTTACCATCTTCTAAGGTCTTCTTCTATGTCTTTCTTTAGGGTTCTGTAATTTTCATTGTATAAATCTTTCACCTCTTTTGTTAGGTTGATTCCCAAGTATTTTATTTTTTGGGGGGATATTGTGAATGGAGTAGTTGTCCTCATTTCCGTTTCAGAGGATTTGTCGCTGATATACAGGAATGCCTTTGATTTATGCGTGTTGATCTTATATCCTGCCACTTTGCTGAATTCATTTATTAGCTCTAATAGCTTCTTTGTAGACCCTTTTGGGTCTGCTAGGTATAGAATCATATCATCTGCAAATAGTGATAATTTAAGTTCTTCTTTTCCTATTTTTATGCCTTTAATTTCTTTCGTCTGCCTAATTGCTCTGGCCAGTGTTTCGAGGACTATGTTGAACAGAAGTGGTGAGAGAGGGCATCCCTGTCTTGTACCAGATCTTAGAGGGAATGCCTTCAATTTTTCTCCATTCAGAATGATGCTGGCCTGTGGCTTATCATAGATTGCTTTTACAATGTTGAGGTATGATCCAGTTATCCCTAATTTTTCTAGAGTTTTGAACATAAAGGGATGCTGTACTTTGTCGAATGCTTTTTCTGCATCTATCGAGATGATCATATGGTTCTTATTTTTAAGTCTATTGATGTGGTGGATAACATTTATTGATTTCCGTATATTGAACCAACCTTGCATACCAGGGATGAATCCTACTTGATCATGGTGTATAATTTTTTTGATATGTATTTGAATCCGATTCGCCAGAATTTTATTGAGGATTTTTGCATCAAGGTTCATTAGAGATATTGGTCTGTAGTTTTCTTTCTTTGAAGTGTCTTTGTCTGGTTTCGGAATCAGGGTGATGTTGGCCTCGTAGAACGAATTTGGAAGTTCTCCCTCTTTTTCTATTTCCTGAAATAGCTTGAAAAGTATTGGTGTTAGTTCCTCTTTAAAGGTTTTGTAAAACTCTGCTGTATACCCATCCGGTCCTGGGCTTTTCTTAGTTGGTAGTCTTTTGATGGTTTCTTCTATTTCCTCTATTGTTATTGGTCTGTTTAGGTTGTCTATATCCTCCTGGCTCAATCTGGGCAGATCATAAGACTCAAGGAATTTATCTATGCCTTCACTATCTTCTATTTTATTGGAGTATAAGGATTCAAAGTAATTTCTGATTATCTTCTGTATTTCTGAAGTGTCTGTTGTGATATTGCCTTTTTCATCCCGTATTTGGGTTCCCTCTCTTCTTCTCTTCGTTAGCATGGCTAAGGGTCTGTCAATTTTATTTATTTTTTCAAAGAACCAGCTTTTAGTTTTGTCAATTTTTTCAATTATTTCTTTTGTTTCAATTTCATTAATTTCAGCTCTGATTTTAATTATTTCTTGCCTTCTACTTCTTTTGCTGTTGTTTTGCTCTTCTTTTTCTAGGATTTTGAGATGAAGTATGAGATCATTTATTTGTTGGTTTTTTCTTTTTTTGAGGAATGAACTCCAAGCAATGAATTTTCCTCTTAGAACTGCTTTCAATGTGTCCCATAGATTCCGATATGTTGTGTCTGTGTTTTCATTTAACTCTAGGAATTTTTTAATTTCCTCCTTGATGTCTTCTAAAACCCATTGATCACTCAGCAACCTATTGTTCATTCTCCAGGTGATGTTTGATTTTTCCTTTCTTCTTTTATCATTGATTTTTCAGTTTCATTCCATTATGATCAGACAAGATGCATGGTATTATCTCTACCTCTTTGTATTGTCTAAGAGTTGCCCTGTGACATAGTATATGGTCTATTTTTGAGAAGGTTCCATGTGCTGCTGAGAAAAAAGTGTAGCTACTTGATGTTGGGTGGTATAGTCTATATATGTCAATTAAGTCTAGGTTGTTAATTGTGTTATTGAGTTCTATAGTTTCCTTATTTAACTTTTGTTTGGAAGATCTGTCCAGTGGTGAGAGAGGTGTGTTGAAGTCTCCCATGATTACTGTATGGTGGTCTATTAGACTCTTGAACTTGAGAAGAGTTTGCTTGATGAACACGGCTGCACCATTATTTGGGGCATATATATTTATGATTGTTATGTCTTGTTGGTGTATGGTTCCCTTGAGCAGTATGAAGTGTCCTTCTTTATCCCTTTTGATTAGCTTTGGCTTGAAATCTATTTTATTAGATATGAGTATGGACACTCCTGCTTGTTTCCGTGGTCCATGTGAGTGATATGATTTTTCCCAACCTTTCACCTTCAGTCTATGTACATCTTTTCCTATCAAATGCGTCTCCTGTAGACAGCATATTGTTGGGTCTTGTTTTGTGATCCATTCTACTAGCCTGTGTCTCTTAATTGGTGAGTTTAAGCCATTAACATTTAGGGTTATTATTGAGATATGGTTTGTTCTTCTATCCATATTTGTTTATTGATGTTACTAAACCTGATTTGTTATCCTCTTTGACTACTTTCCCCCCTTTACTGTCCTACCTCCCATTGTTGGTTATCAATGTTATTTTCCATTTCCTCTTCCTGTAATGTTTTGCCAAGGATTTTTTGAAGAGATGGTTTTCTAGCTGCGAATTCTTTTAACTTTTGTTTATCGTGGAAGGTTTTAATTTCATCTTCTAACCTGAAGCTTAATTTCACCGGATTCAAGATTCTTGGTTGGAATCCATTTTCTTTAAGCGTTTGAAATATGTTATTCCAGGATCTTCTAGCTTTTAGAGTCTGTGTTGAGAGATCAGCTGTTATTCTGATTGGTTTACCCCTAAATGTAATCTGCTTCCTTTCCCTTATAGCTTTTAAAATTCTCTCCTTATTCTGTATGTTGGACATCTTCATTATAATGTGTCTAGGTGTGGATCTCTTATGATTTTGCACATTCGGCGTCCTGTAGGCTTCTAGGATTTGGGATTCTGTCTCATTCTTCAAGTCTGGGAAGTTTTCTTGTATTATTTCACTGAATAGATTGCTTAATCCTTTGGTTTGGAGCTCTGTGCCTTCCTGTATCCCAATGACTCTTAAGTTTGGTCTTTTGATATTATCCCATAGCTCTTGAATGTTCTGCTCATGGTTTCTTAGTAGACTTGCTGAGCTATCTATGTTCTTTTCAAGTTGAAATACTCTGTCTTCATTGTCTGATGTTCTATCTTCTAAGTGATCCACTCTGCTGGTAGTATTCTCAATTGAGTTTTTAAGTTGGTTTATTGTTTCCTGCATTTCTAGTATTTCTATTTGTTTGTTTTTTATTACCTCTATCTCCCTGTGAAATTGATCTTTTACTTCCTGGATTTGTTTGTCAATGTGATCTTTCATTGTCTGATTTTGCTGTCTCATGTCTTCCTTGAGACTCCAGATCATCTGAAGCATGTATGTCCTGAGCTCTCTATCTGACATTCCATCTGTTGCAGCTATTACCTCTTCTAAAGTTGAGTTGACCTGCATTGCCTGTGGTCCTTTCTTTCCTTGTCGTTTCATACTGCTGGCGTTTCTTTCTGCTTGCTGAAATTGTTGTGTCTTTGATATTTTCCCCCTCTATTTATTTATATTGCTCTTGTATAGTTGAAAAATCACCCTTGCAGGGCAGGTAGTGGCTGTGATCCTCCTCCAATTAGTGTGATTCGTCTACCATGCTGGCAGGCCCTAGGTCTGCTTTGCTGGTCGGTCAAAGGTCCACCTACCCAGCAGGCGCCAGGGGCACCTGTGTCACTCCATAGTTTGCTGGGCCTAACCTCCCGATGGGTTGCAGGTTCGCCTAGCTTGCAGGCACTGGGGGAGGGGCCGGTTCCGCCCCTCAGCAGGCTTTGGGCCCGCTCTGCTGGTGTTCACAGTCCCGCCTACCTGCAGACACTGGGGGAGGGGACGGGCCTAGCCCTCAGCCGTCTGCCGGACCTGTCCTAGTGGGTCCGGTCCGCATTCCCCGACGGCGCGTGTAGCTGCAGTCACTTGGCTGGTTGCTGGGCCTGACCCGCCCGCCCGTGGCTTGCAGGTTCGCCTAGCTTGCAGGTACTGGGGGAGGGGCAGCCCTTAAAATATACTACAGAGCTATAGTAACAAAGACAGCATGGTTTTGGCACCAAAATAGAAATATAGACCAATGGTATGAAATACCACTTAGACAAACTCACATAAATATGGTTACCTCATATTAGACAAAGGCTTCAAAATATACATTGGAGAAAAGATAGCTTCTTCAACAAATGGTGGGAAAACTAAAAATCAATGTGTAGCAAAATTAAATTAAGCCCCTATCTCTCACCATGCACAAAATTCAACTCAAACTGGATCAAAGACCAGGAATTAGACCAGAGACCCTGTGCCTAATAGAAGAAATGGTAGGCCCAAATATTCCTCTTGTCAGCTTAGGACCTGACTTCCTTAACAAGACTCCTAAAACACAAGAAATAAAATCAAGAATGAATAATAGCTTCTTCTTAGCAAAGTAAACTATCAGTAATATAAAGATAGAGCCTACAAAATGTGAGAAAATCTTTACCACACGCACATCAGATAGAGCACTAATCTCCATGATGTATAAAGAACTCAAAAAACTTAACACCAATAAAACAACCAAACTAACAAACAAAGAATCCAATCAATAAATGGGCTAAGGAATTGACCAGACACTTCACAGAAGAAAATATACAATTGATCAACAAATACATAAAAAATGTTCAACAACTCTAGCAATTAGAGAAATGCAAATTAAAACTACTCCAAGATTTCATGTCACTTTAGTCAGAATGGCAGTTATCAAGAATACAATCAACAATAACTGTAGGCAGGGATGGAGAAAACGTACGCTCATACATTGCTGGTGGGAATACAAATTGGTGCAACCACTCTGGAAAGCAGTATGGAGATTCCTCAGAAAAATTGGAATAGAACCACCATTTGACCCAGCTCTTGCACTCCTCGGTCTCCACCCAAAGGACTTAAAATTAGCATACAACTGTGATGCAGCCACCTCAATGTTTATAGCAGCTCAATTCACATTAGCTAAACTGTGGAAGGAACCTAGATGCCCTTAAATAGATGAATGAATAAAGAAACTGGTATATATACACAGTGGAATATTACTCAGTCTTATAGAAAAACAAAATTATGGCATTTTCAGGTAAATGGATACAGTTGGAAAATATTATCCTGAGCAAAATAAGCCAATCCTCAAAAATCAAAGGTGAAATATTTTCTCTGATATTTGGATGCTGATCCATCATGGGAGTTGCAAGGGAAGAATGGAGGAAAATTTTATTGGGCAGAGGAAAGTGAGCTGTGGGGGGAGGGAGTTTAGGGATGAGAAAGATGAAGAAATGAAATGGATATTGTTACTCTATGTATATGTACAATTGCATGAATGGTGTGATTCTGCATCATATACAACTAGAGAAATAAAAAGTTATGCTCCATTTGTGTACAATGAAACAAAATGTACTCTGTTGTCATGTATAACTAATTAGAACAAAAAATATCCTTGAATGAAGGTATTTATTGCATAATTATTATAGTAACAAACACAATTTATGTGAAAGATTGGGGATAAAACTGTGAATAAAACAATTCTCTACTCTTATAGAGTTTACATTCTGGAGGAGGGAGTTAAACAATAAACACATAAGCAAAGAAATGAATGTGATTTATTTTTGTGTTAAAGCCAAGTGCCATGAGTGAAAGTATAACATATAATATGCAGAAAATGATTGGGATAGGGCTCTTTAGATCAAATGATCAGAAAAGTCCCTATTAAGATTATAAGAAGGTGTTACCATCTAAAATCAGGGAGAAAAATAATCTGAAAGAAGGAGAGCAAGGGGCAAAGGCATTGTAACTACAGCATAAAAATCCAGGATGAGACAGAAAGAAAATGATGTTAGAAGAATAGTCAGAGGTTACATCAACTAGGTCTTGTGGCTCTAATAAATATGTTGGATTGTTCCAAATATGATTGGAAGCTATGGAGGGTTGAGAGCAGAAAAATTACATGATCTGACTTGCGTATATGAAAAAAAAATCACTATATCCACTGATGGATAATTGACCATAGGGGAGCAAGGAGGGGAGCAAGGAGACCAATTAGTAGACTGTTGAAATAGCATGGGCAAGAAACGGTGGTATACCAAGTTCCTCCTCACTTCTGTGCCATTGCTCATGCAGTTCTTTTTGTCTGGTGAGATCTGATTCATAATGCAAAAGGGAGCTCAGCCATTACTTATGTGGAAAGCCTTCTCCAATCCACATCTACTCTCCACTGGACAAAATTAATTGCTCCTTTTTTGGGTACATATTGATCTTAAGACTTATATTGTAGCACTTACCCAGCAGAATAGTTAAATGTACAAGCTTGGAACTAGATTGTTTGAAATGAAATCCTATCTTTATTAACCTCATTGTGAGTTGCATTGTATCACCTTGAAATTCATATGGTAAATTAGCAATCTCCAGTAGCTCAGAATGTGAATAAATATAATTAGTTAGGATTAAGCCATACTGGCATAGGGTAAGGCCTCTAATCCAGTATGATTGATGATCTTATAAAAGGGGGAAATTTGGGCACAGAGATGCACACTGGGAAAGATTCACATAAAAATGAAGGCAGAGATCAGGGCAATGTATATATAAAGCCAAGGTGTAAAAGACTACAGCAAACCACCAGAAGCAAGGAGATAGGCATGAATAATTTTGTCTTGCACAGTCTTGTGAAAAAACTCACCTTGTTAACACTTTGATCTTGGATTTCTAGTTTCCAGAACTGTGAGAAAATATATTTCTTTTGTAAGCCATCCAGTTTGTGATACTTTATTATAGTAGTTCTAGGAAACTAACAGAGCCCTTTACTAGCTGTGCCACTTCAGGCAGCTTGTATAACATCTCTATACATCAGTTTCTTCATCTGTAAAAGGATCTGTAATCATCTCTTCCACATATGGTGCTTCTGATTATTATATGAGTTAATATACATAAAGGTTTTAGAAATGTGTGTGGTATATAGAAAGCATTTATTGCATATTAACTATTTTTTAACCAACTACAAGTTCCTAGAGGGCAGGAATGATATTTTATTGATCTTTGCATGCAAATGGCTTAACAAAGTGCCTGGAACAGAGTAGCAGCTCAATATTTGTTGAGTGAATTCAGGATTCCTGAGTAATAAAACTTCTTTACAGACCTGTGGTCTAGAGATCCTAGACTCTAATTTCTAAAGTCTTGCTCTAAGAAGTGTTGTCAGTACTATTCAGATTGTGGTGAACAATTTGGTAGCTGGTCTGCAGTTAAAACTATCACTCAGTCTTTCCAAGTCTCCGTTTGTTCATCGATTAGATGAGATCATTGAGTCAGATGATCTCTATGGTCCCTTCTAATTTCAAAATTCTGCAAGGCTAGGTCCTTGACTATAATTTGGGATGGCAGTCCATCTGAAGAATGAATTATATTTGATCATTAAAGAAATGACAAAATATCTCACAAATCAACCAGAAGGTACTCTTAGGGAATAAGGACTCTATTTGGCAGCATGTGCAGTATGCTTTTGGTGGGTCATTAAAATGAATAAGATCTTATGTGCACATCTAAGTAATTTAATGGTTCTATATTTCCACAAACTATTCAAAGAATTGTAAGCCTCACCCTTTTTTTGTCATGGGCTTCCCAGAACTGTTCACTTTTTCATCCCTGAAATAATTATTAATAAGAATTCCAAGCCCCATAATTTCTATCTATAAGCAGAACGTTCTGCTTTGCAACATTACATATTCTCTTTCAATTTTCAAGATGTTTCCTAGCCAAAACAATTGCTACTGCACATAGGTTGAAGTCCAGAATTGTCAGATTCGCTAATACTGATCTGAACAATAACAGAAAAATTAAAACTATGATTTCCAAACAGTAGTTTGAATTAGAAAAAAATAATTATTTGATTTAAAATGTAGCTTGCTGCCCACTCATGGCTAGTTTCTAGTTCAAGTCTGATGGGAGGGACTGGGTTTCATTATAGTCTGGTCATCATTTGAATACATCTCCCAGAGTTTTGATGTTGAAAACTTTGCCCTCAGTGTTGTGATGCTGGGACATCACAGAAACTTTTAAGAGGTAAGTCTTATCACCAGGTAATTAGGTCATTGGGGCACTGTCCTCCTAAGGGATTAATATGGGACCTCAGTTAGTTCCCATGAGAGTGGGTTGTTTTAAAAGAACAAGAATGGTTTTTCTCTGCCCTCTGTATTCCTGTCTTACAGTGTGAGCAACCCTCTTGCATGTTCTACCACCATGATGTCATCTCCTGAGGTCCTCACGAGAGGCTGAACAAAGGAGGTCACACAACCTTGAACTTTCAGCTTCCAAAAGAACTAATCAACCTGTTTTTTTTTTTTTTTTTTTTTGTGAAATGCTCAGCCTCGGGTGTTTTATTATAGCAATTGAAAATGAAATAATACATGTATAAAGTTGTATTTTTAATAATTCTCTAAATTCCTATGTAGGTTATCTCTAGACCATATAGGTATTTGCGGGCTTATAGTGTCTATAAAATTCTTTATCAATAAAGACCTCTTTATTAAATACTAAATTAGTAAAATCAAAATTTAACAAAACATCTATAATATTGGTGGAAAAATATCTATATATCACATATTTTATTGTATATATTAAGGTGTAACCATGATGTTTTGATATACTTGTCAAATGTTTGAAGAAAAAAAAGATGAGTTGGTATAGTTTGAAAAGTCATTAAGTAACTGTTTATTACCATTAATAATCTTGTGCACAGACCTTGATTAGCATGGTTCACATAGCCATTTTAATTTTCAATTTTCTGGTCTGCTGCTTCTTGTTGAAGAAGAATGAAGCTTTCTTCCCTTTCTGCCTCTACTTTAGTATGTTGACTTTTGAAAATATGCTGGTTTATGTCAAGTGAAATTTAAGCAAAAGTCACTTATTAGTCAGCCTTACTATTATTTTACTGTGACAATAAAAATCTCTCAAATCTGGTGGTTTACATTAGTAAACATTTATTTCTTGCTTATGCTATATGGTAGCTGGAGATCAGCTGTGGCTCTGTTCCAATCTGTAGCTCTGCTTCACTCTACTGCATATGTTTCTAATTTTCAAATCTTGGTTAAAAAAGCAGCCCGTATCTGTTCTCATGACAAGAGCAGTGACAAGAGACAGAGTTAAATGCGCAATCACGTTTCAATCCTCTTCCACAACATGGCATAAATCGTGTCTCCGCATTCCATTAATCAAAGCAAGTCATATGCCAATACTAAGAATTGGATGAGGAAGCGATCTTCACCTGCAAGGAGGCATTACAAGTTACATTGTGAGTGTGCGCATGTAGAACTCTCACAGGGGAGAAAATGAGTAGTGTGAACAAATTGATTATCCAACAGCTGGTTTAATTAACAGTTCTGATTTCAACTATAAAGTGTTTCTTTTAAAAGAAATCATCAATTTCCATAGATAACACTTCAAAACATATACTCAGATAATATGAGAAGGTTTTGAAATTGAAATTTATGTTCAATAGTTACTTTTTCTTTTATATATATAAAGGTTATGCCTTGGGCTTGGCATATTGCCATGAGTATCACTTTCTTTTTCCTTTGAATTTAACCTCCATTAAGTTCCCCATTATATTCTCAGTGTGCAGTGCAATGCCCGACTACATAGTTGAATCTCAAGAGGTATTTATTGAGTGAATAAATGAATGTGGCTTGAATTAAGAGGGTACATAATAAGGTATTTTGGATTAGTGTAATTTGGGTATATTTTTTAAAGATCCTTTAAACTTCATTGGCCCCTTACTTCCTTTATTGCTTATTGATAATATCAAGGTTTTTTTTTAATATGACCAGAGGTTATGAGAATAAACAAAAAGACTTAAGAGACTGGATAGTTTGTAAGTATTTAATTTCTCTTAGGAAAATAATGTTAGATATAGTTTATTGGATCAATTCAGGATCTCTGTTTTGCTGTTTTTTTGTTTTTGTTTTTGTTTATAGAGCACCTTCTAAGATGCCTGGTACATAGCAGGTTCTCAGTTAATGCATGTTGTTAACATTTTGCTTCTACTATTAGGCCACAAATGTTCAATCCTTTTTTTTTTTTTTTCCTATTGCTCTTTAAAGTCCCTCTTCACTTCCTCTAGTCTCTGGAAAGCCCCTGTGTGGACTAGAGAATGCAATTTTGGAATGAACTTTTGTGTCCTAATATTTTCTCCCCTAATGCAAGTTGCTTTTCCATCAAATGTCCTGTGAAGGAGATAAGTTGTGTGTGTGAGGGGTGGGGGTATTGTGGGGACGGCAAGAGAGTGTTTATGCCCCAAAAGCTTAAGGATCATAGATAGTTCCGAGGTATATATTTTCTGCTTCAATACTTCCAGGTATTCTTTCTACCATAAAGTTCATGCTTAGTCCCTCCTGGAAAGAACCAGGACAGGCTAACTCTTCATCTAGAGACCCAGAATACGTCTGAGTTGGCAGTGAACTCACAATTTAGGTCCCTCCAGGGTAATAACAATACTCAGCTAGTGTATGGGTTTTCTATAAACACAGGACTTCTGGGAAAGTTATAAATAATTTTAAACTTTAACTTTACTTTCTCTCTTCTCCCAATTGAGTAATTTCTATTTTAAAAGGACCCTTGCAGAGTTAGCCACAGTAAACTTTCAGTAAATTCAAAATCTTGTTAGCTATTTGTTCCAAATCAGAAATTTTTTATTTAGTTAGTTAAAGAACTCAAAGACTTTGGTTAGAATTTCTATTTGTTGCAAACTTAATTATGTCTATGAATATTTATTTTGCTTATAAACTTGCTATTTATTTACTTTAACCCTTTTTATTTGATCCCTATTTTATTTTATCCTGAACAAAGGATAGTATCTGTGTGTACAATATTATGAAATAAATGAGATCTCTGTACTCAAGATTATATAATTTTCAAAATACTATTTAAACTACTTTCTTAGGAAACAATGCTTTTTTGACATTTTTCAAAAAAGGTTTATAAATGGCCAACAGATACATGAAAAAATGCTGAATATCACCAAACATTAGAGACCTTAAAATTAAAACCACAGTGATATACTACATCATACATGTTAGAATAACATAAATAAAATAGATACAAAAGATGTTGGCAAGGACTGATGCTTAATCTTTATATTTTTAAAATCACATTGCTGCTCAAGAATGGTACCCTGTTGTCAAAAGACAAACATTCATAATTGTATATTTAGCATTGTAAATAACCTTATAAAATATTTTTGATTGAACCTATTCAAAGTAAAAATTTACCTATTTATTTATTATTATTGATTTTATTATTTTTTAAAATACATGACAACTGTTGAATGCATTACAATTCTTATTACACATGTAGAGCACAATTTTTTGTATCTCTGTATATAAAGTATGTTCATGCCAATTTATACCATTATACATGTACTTTTTTTTGCATTACAATTCTTATTGCACATATATACCACAATTTTTTGTATCTCTGTATATAAAGTATGTTGACACCCAATTCAAGTCTTCATACATGTACTTTGGATAATAATGTCCATCACATTCCACCATCATTGCTAATCCCCTGCCCCCTCCCTTTCCCTGCCACCCCTCTTTCCTATCTAGAATTAATCTAATCTTCCCATGTTCTCCCTCCCTATCCCACTATGAGTCACCCCCCTTATATTAGAGAAAACATTCAGCATTTGTTTTTTGGGGGGATTGGCTAACTTCACTTAGCATTATGTTCTCCAACGCCATCCATTTTTTCTCAGAAAATTTTGATTTTTTTCCCTCCCTGTTGAAGGGTCTAGAAAAGACTTACTTTTAATGTCTAATCTCAAAAAAATGAACTCTAGACAATAGTCATATAAATATTTTATGTATTGACTACTTTTATTAGTTTTCTAGGGCTACCATAACAAATACTAGACTGTGCGGCTTAAGCAATAGAATTTTGTTTTCTTTTTTTAAATTCTTTTTTTTAATATTTATTTTTTAGGTGTAGATGGCCACAACACAATGCCTTTATTTTTATGTGGTGCTGAGAATCAAATCCAGGTCCCGCCTGTGCTAAGCGAGCGCTCTACTGCTGAGCCACAATCCCAGCCCCAAATTTTGTTTTCTTATACTTGTGGAGGTTTTAAATCCAAGATGAAGATGTCAGCAGTGTTGATTTCCTCTGAGGCCTCTGTTTGGCTTTCATATGGCCACTTTCTTGCTGCCTCTACAAATGGTCATTCCTGTATAGAGGTGCATGTGTATCCCTGGTGTCTCTTTCTTTACTTACAAGAATACCAGTTATATTAGATTAGGGCCCCACCCTACCAGCTCATTTTAACCAAATCATCACTTTAACTACTTTATCTCCAAATATAGTCACATTTAGTGGGATTAGAGCTTCAACATATACATTTTTTTAACATCAGAGAGGAGGGCTTTATTCTGCAATATGGAAGAAACATGCTTTGCCCACCTGCACCAAACATATAAATTGTTACCACTCAGGAACTGGCCAGCAATGCCCCTTGTGGACCCCCTGCAGGGTTCTAAAGTCAAACCAGAGCCTGGAAATTCTTTCTTCCCGTAAACACACCCATATCATTATTTACAGAATTCACTTTTATATTGGTATCAAAAATTATACTAGGGGCTGGGGATGTGGCTCAAGCGGTAGCCCGCTCGCCTGGCATACATCCAGCCCTGGTTCGATCCTCAGCACCACATACAAACAAAGATGTTGTGTCTGCCGAAAACTAAAATAAATAAATAAATATTAAAATCTCTCTATCTCTCTCTCTCCCTCTCTCTTTAAAAAAATTATACTAAAAATTTATCACTAGGTTAACTTTATTATGTTTTTCCCTCTTAATTTCTTTGCTAAATATCTTCACTGTGCCAGCAACTTCTGCTTCTTATTTTCTTTGTGTGTACTGTGTCCTTATCCTTCTTTAGGTTTTCTGCACATCTCTTGGCACCTCAAGTGACTCTCTGCTCAGATTCACTCTCCAGTCTAAGCTGCATGCCCCACTTTCTGGACCTCAGACAAAATTCACAAAAGTACCAAAGGATATACAAGGCAAACGTGTAGTATTTTATTTCTCCTCACAACCTTTTGCTGAAGTAAGTAGGGCTGATTATTTTATTTTACATAGGTAATAGTGACATGTGGCATGGTGATGATAATTAACATTGGATTGGGATGTTTTTCTTTGACAGTGCTTAAGCACAGGTCAGTGAATATTGACAGTTGTAAACAATCATGAATCCATTACCCAGATTGAAAGAAATAACCTTTTTATCACAACATAAAGTATCTTTATACCCATTTCCCTTAATCCCTTCCTCCTAAAGGCAGCCACTATTCTAATTCCTAGCACCATAGATAAATTTTACCCATGCATCAACTTCATATAAATGTAACAATGTGGCATGTACTTTTTTTGTTTTTGGCTTATTCTGTGCAACATAATATTTATAAAATTCATGCATTTTACATTATGTTGTTCCTTTATTGTTATTGCTGAAGAGTATTACATGGTATGAACATATTATAGTTTTTAACCATTTTCATATATCTGTACTTGCTTTATTCTTAGTTTTTGGCTACTGTGAATAGAACTGCTATGAACATTCTTGTCTTTAAAACTTTATTTTTAGAGCAATTTTAGGTTCATAGCAAAAGTGAGCGGAAAATATAGAAATTTCCTATATACCACATGTACTCCTAACCACATACAAAACCTCCCTCACTACTGATATTCTACTCTAGAGTGGTTAATTTATTGAAATAGATGAACCTATATCATCATATCACAATCATCCAAAGTTCATAAGATTCACTAATTCACCTTAACATTTACTCATGACCTTGTATGTTCTATGGGTTTGGGTACATATATAACCTATTCTGTGGGTTTCAAAAAATATATAATGACTATTATTCCTTATTATAATGTAATACAGAGGATTTTCATTGCCCTAAAAATCCTCTATACACTACCTCTTCATTCCCCCACACTAAACAACTACTAATAGATTTTTTAATATTTAATTTTCAATTGCACTTGGACACAATACCTTTATTTTATTTATTTATTGTCTTTAGGTGGTGCTGAGGATGGAATCCAGGGCCTCACACGTGCTAGGTGAATGCTCTACCACTGAGCCACAACTCCAGCCCCCTACTGATAGATTTTACTCTATCCATAATTTTTCCTTTTCTGGAATTTGATATAGCAAAAATCATACCATATGTGGTCTTTTCAGATTAGCGTCTTTCACTTTGTACAATGCATCCATGCCTGTCCTTCATGTCTATTGATGGCTTAATAGTTCACTTTTCAGTGCTAAATAAATTTCTATTGCTGTATGTCCCATGCATACATAGAGATAATGAATTTTAATTTATAAATTAGGCATATGAAAAAATTAACCAAAACTTAGCATAGAGCTTAACAACATCAGGATAAGATTTTTTTCTTTCCTTAAGTAAAGGACTTTGTCCTTTTTACTTAAAATAAGCACTTCACAGCTTCAGTTTGATGTATTCAAACTTCCAATATCACTATTATTGCAATTTAGGACCATTATTTAGCAGAATAAGTGTTACCTTAACACAAACACAGTGATATCACAAAAGTTTATCTGAGAATCAAGATGGCTACCTAGTGATTGATGGGCAGGAACCATATAGAGCATGTATATACTAGACAAAAATATGATCTACATCCCAGGTGAGATGGAACAAGATGACTAGATATTTCATAATTTATAAATAATTTTAAACATGAAATTATTATTTTTGGAATTTCTCATTTAGTATTATTAAACTACAGTTCACCACAGATGACTGAAGTCATGGAAACTAGAATGACAGATAATAGGATACTACTGTAGTTTTAAGCCAACTGTACTCTAAATGTGTTTATCATGATAAAAGATTTATTTATAATGTTAAACCAAGCTGATGAATTAGCAGATATTTAGGGGAAAAAAGGTGTATATAAAATAAGAAGCAATCACCATCCATATTTTCCGAGACTTTTCTATTTTCTTATTTAGAGTACATATAAAACAGTTTGTCTTAAGATACAATGGAATATCACTTATTTCATAAAAAAATCTATAGAGAAACAGTTGTGTCTTGCTAAACATATGTTCTATATACTAATCATCTGTTATTCTGGTTTCAAGTAAAAAATTTAGTGTTCACCCAAATATGATTATTATTTCAATAAAAGAAATTATTGGATGAATGAGCATGGTAGGTTTAGCATCCTGGGGTGGAGAAAAGTGGCCTTCTTCTTATGTTGGATATATTATATACATATCCAAGATTTTTTTGTGTGTGTCACTTGTTTTGAAAATGTGAATTTATTCCAAAACATGTGTTCCTAAAACATGTGCTATACAAATCATGTAAAAACTACAGGGCTCATGGGGCAAAAAAAGGTTAGGTACACAATACTTTAAAATGTTGTCTTTTTTTATTGATTGTTCAAAACATTACAGAGCTCATGATATATCATCTTTCATACATTTGACTCAATTGGGTTTTGAACTCCCTTTTTTACCCCAAATACAGATTGCAGAATCACATCGGTTACACACTCACATTTTTACATAATGGCATATTAGAGACTGTTGTATTCTGCTACCTTTCCTATCCCCTACTATCCCCCTCCCCTCCCCTCCCCTCCCATCTTCCCTCTCTACCTCCTCTGCTGTTGTTCAATTCTCTCCCTTTTTTCCCCTCCCCCTTGCCCCTCATAACCTCTTATAATTTTGTGTATCATTGAAGGTCTCCTACCATTTCCATATGCTTTCCCTTCTCTCTCCCTTTCTCTCCCCCCATTCATCTTTGTTTACTGTTAGTCTTTTCCTCATGCTCTTCCTTCCTGTTCTGTTCTTAGTGGCTTTCTTTATATCAAAGAAGACATTTGGCATTTGTTTTTTAGGGCTTGGCTAGCTTCACTTAGCATAATCTGCTCTAATGCCATCCATTCCCCTGCAAATTCTATGATTTTGTCATTTCTTAGTGCTGCATAATACTCCATTGTGTATAGATGCCACATTTTTTTTATCCATTCATCTATTGAAGGGCATCTAGGTTGGTTCCACAGTCTAACTATTGTGAATTGTGCCGCTATAATCATTGATGTGGCCGTATCCCTATAGTGCGCTCTTTTTTTTTTTTTTGTCCATCTAAAACTAAAAATATATTTTATTTTATTTTTTTTGAATTGTTTTTATTATTATTGGTCTTTCAAAATATTACATAGTTCTTAATACATCATATTACACGGTTTGATTCAAGTGGGTTATGAACTCCCACTTTTACCCCATATACAGATTGCTGAATCACATCAGTTATCCTTCCATTGATTGACCTATTGCCTTTCTAGTGTCTGATGTATTCTGCTGTCTGTCCTATCCTCTACTATCCCCCCTCCCCTCCCCTCCCCTCCCCTCCCCTCCCCTTTTCTCTCTCTACCCCTTCTACTGTAAATCCTTTCTTTCATTTGTATTATCTTATCTTACCCCTCCTTTCCTCTTATATGTCATTTTGTATAACCCTGAGGATCGCCTTCCATTTCCATGCAATTTCCCTTCTCACTCCCTTTCCCTCCCACCTCTCATCCCTGTTTAATGTAAATCTTCTTCTCAAGCTCTTCGTCCCTACCCTGTCCTTGTTTACTCCCCTTATATCAAAGGGGTCATTTGGTATTTGTTTTTTAAAGATTGACTAGCTTCACTTAGCATAATCTGCTCTAATGCCATCCATTTCCCTCCAAATTCTATGATTTTGTCATTTTTTAATGCAGAGTAATACTCCATAGTGTATAAATGCCGCGCTCTTTTAAGGTCTTCAGGGAATAGTCCGAGAAGGGCGATAGCTGGGTCAAATTGTGGATCCATTCTCAGCTTTCCCAGGAATCTCCATACTGCTTTCCAAATTGGCCTCACCATTTTGCAGTCCCACCAGCAGTGTACAAGTGTACCCTTTTCCCCACATCCTCGCCAACACTTTAAAATGTTGTTTTAACCCCATTTTACCATAAGCCCTGTAATTTTCATTGTGCAGTATACATAGTGAAGTGATTTTTAGGAGGAACATTCATACCATGTTATAACACTATAGCCAAAATAACTATGTATACATAATTTATTATATATAATTTTATATGCAATACTTATATTAGTTTATGAATTATCTTTGTTGTTAAATCAGCAAAACAAACCTGGATTAAAAGGACAGCAGAGTTATGACAATAGAAAATTGATAATTAACTGTTCTTATCTAATTCTGGTTCTCTTACCAAAGGTAGATTGGAGTAGAGGAGACTTGGAATTGTCTTTGAAAATGACTGAAGCTATTCTATTTAAACATGTTAAGTTTAAATGCAATAATCCTTAGAAACCCTTGTTATTTTTATTAAGCGGAGGTCAGTGTTAAATATATAAATAAAAGAGAGCACTTATTACACAAAAGCCGATACATGAAAAGTCCCCCAAAATGTTTTTATCCTTTATCTTATATTCCTGAATCTTTACTGATGATAATTGTCATCACAATTATATTAATACATAACTGGTTTAGCTGATAGACTGAGGTGATTGGTTGCATATTTTCTATTTTGTTATGTTTTCTCAGTTCCTCTTCTTTTGACAGTATTTGAATAGCTTTTTTTGTGCCACACAAAACAAAACCCATCTCATATGGCCCTGGCTCACTAGCTGGTATTCCCTCCTGCCTCTTCCTTTTCTTCTTTTATTTTGAAATTCTTGACTTTCATTTTCTATTTAATATTCTATATGATGTTGGCAACCCTGATTGCAACTGCCAAATTCAATCTCTATCCAATAAATAGGTAGCTGCAATCAATTTTAGAACACTAGCAGTACAACTGGGACTGATTTCTAGCCATTTTTTTTTTTTGAAAACCACACTTCAAATAATCTTGTTCCCCGCAGGGGACAGTTTATGGTCAACTGTATAGTGAGTAGGGGGTGTTTATGATTTTAAACATGTTTCTATCATGGTTCCCCCCTGCTGTTTTTCTGACAGCCTCAGTTGTTAGTTCTGTCTTCCCTGTGCTGAAAATAAACCCTGCATGGTAAAAAATATGTGCTGCCTTGGCAGCCCACTGAGGAGTGGGGATTACTTTAGCTATAGCCCCAGATTTCTTATAGTAAAAGAAATATCTCTCAGAATTTTCAAACTGGACCAAAGTTACAAACACTTGTAGCCTGTCATTGAAAACATCAGTTTCTCAGACTATTTGGCCTGCATTTTGCTAAAATCTATCCATTTATGAGATTTATTGCTCAGGATTCAATTTCATATGTAATAACTTTATATTCCCTAGTTTTCATAAATCAAAGTGCATGATATATTTTTATGTCATACCACAATCAAGAGATAGAGGTGTTCAAAAATACCTTATAATGTTAATGATAATAAGTGCCATAAAATGTAAGCCTCTTTATATGGATAAAGCCTTAACTTTCATAGCTTAATATATTTCCTTCATATTTTACCTAAGTCTTAGTTATCCTTATGAGACATTAAGATTGTTTCATTCAGATTGTGTTTTGCAGGAAGTAGATAGGTGGTGATGATTAATATATAATACCTTTCATTAATCCTAATGAGATCTGTTGGATATGGTTGCTATATCTGCTTGTCTTACCAGAGGTGTACATGTGTACCATAATCTGGCTTACTGACTAGCCTTAGTCTTCTAGAAATATCTTCACTTTGTGACCACTTTTCATGTACTCCTCTGCCTTCATAACAAACAGAACAAATATAATTTCTTTCTCTCATTATACTTGGGTTACATATTAATTGAGATTAATGTCAAAAAGCATAAATTATCCCTATTAACTGCAAAAATTTCATTGTTACACTTGTCTGGTTATTATAAAGATTTCATTTTAGTATCAGAAATCTAATGTGGGTGGTTTTTTAAACATTTTTAGTTTTAGAGGGACACAATACCTTTATTTAATTATCTTTCTGTGGTGCTGAGGATTGAACCCAGTGTCTCACATAGGCTAGGCAAGTGCTCTACCACTGAGCTATTGGCCCAACCCTAATGTGTTTTTAATTTATATTTTTCTCTATATTTCACAGCTTTATTTCTGCATCTATGAAACCAATATGTTAATAATATGATACAGGAATTATTTTATGTAGCCATTTATACTTGAAACAATTTATCTATTCAGTATTAACTTGGATATATATTTACTTTACCAAAGCTATAACAATTCCTATTGTATTTTGGTTGAACTGCAGATATAATGCTTTATTAAGAAAAAAATGCAGACTATTTTTCTAGTAGAAGAAGTAAATATTGTAAAGGTTTACTACTGAACTTATCATGAGGGTGATTAGAATTAGTTTGACCATTGTCTGACCTTTGAAAAAGTTAGGTAATACTATCGCTTCCATTTCCTCAATTAAAAACATGAAAAGAAAAGTCACATTTGCTTTCAAGGAAAAAAGAATGTCTAAATGAGTGTTCAGTGTTCTGAGTCTGTGGAGAGGAGTAAGGAGGGACACAGACACACACACACACATACACAAACACACACACAGTCTATATATCCCCTGTCATACAGGAGCTATCAGTGCTTTTTAAAAAATAACACAAATAATGAAGCTTAAAATTAAAAATTTAATTATGCTGAGGGATTTTGTTTGAAAATAGTGGTAAATTCACTTGAGGCAGTTGGTTTTATGCCTGTGTTTATATTTTTATTTGTGCATGAGTATGTATGTACGTAAGAAAAACTGATGTAAATGTCAATGGATATGTAATGTGCTCTGATATCTGGGTCATATTTTCCAAATTGTTGATGTTCTTGTTACTCAGTGGACTAGAAAGCATAACCAGTGATGGGATTTTGACACTATTACATACAAGGGTGTATGATTTTGAACAAACAATTACTAGAATCTCAGTTTGACCTGTGAAAAAAATGGAAATGTTTTTAAAACACAAACATATAACACAGTGCTCATCTTGTTATATGTGGATAATAATAATAAAAAGAAAGAAAGAATAGAAGGGCCATTCCTTGAACTTTTCCCTCAGTACTCCCAGATTTAGTAAGTTACAAGGAAATGGTCATGAGTGAGACACAATCTAATTCTGTTTTCTCATATTTTGTCTCTGCCCTCCATCTTGAATGACAGTTCACAATCCAAGGAAAAGAGCATCAAAGTTCACAATCCAAGGAAAAGAGCATCATATATATGTTTAACAAAATGTTAAGAACTTTGGTCCTATTTCTAAATATCTCCTATTTCTGAACCTTCTTCTGTGCAAACTTAATTTTCTTTGTGTCTTTTGACAGTGAGATTAAATTCTGACAGTTGTTAATAAACAAACCCTAGAGGAACTAAATGTCAGGACAAAATTGTGAGTGTTAGAAAGAAGATAAATACATGTTTAAGGAAACAGGCATAGCAATAGAAACAATCCAGAAAATAAGCAATGCAAATGTGAATTTAGTGGCTAGCATTCTTGTTAACAAATTCAACTAATAACACTGTTCTCACAGGAGGAAATTTATGCAAATCTTACTCTCTAGATAAAAAACGGATTGAAGAACAAATTTCTAGTCTTTGCTGATATTTCTGACATACAAAGAAATAAGACCAACAAAATAAATAAATAAAAGGAAGAAGAACACACCACAATGTCTGATAAAATGTATAGATCTATCTGAGATGATTCTGTTCTACATATTCCTAGACTTGAGAATTAAGAATCACTTTTTTTTTGCCTCATCTGTTCAAAAGTTTTGTACTGATTAAATTATTTAATCCTCAATTAGGAACCTCAGAAATAGATACTGTGATTATTCCATTTTGCAGATTGCTATGCCAAGGCAAGGAGAAATCAAGTAACTACTCTAATGTCACACGGTTAATAGGAAAAGCTGAGATTCCATCTATGGCAATACATGCTTTTAAACTTTACGCCTATGTTCTCATCCTCTGTGGAAGATAGCTTTCCAGACAACTGAAAAAGCATAAAAAAATCGTAATTTGGGACTGGGGTTGTAGTTAAGTGATAAAGCACATGCCTACTATGCATGAGGAACCGGTTTCAATACTCAACACCTTATAAAAATAAATAAATAAAATAAAAGTATTGTGTCCATCCACAAGTATATAAAATTTTTTAAAAAATTAAATTCATAATTTTAGATTCATTTAACTATAAAAACAGAGTATTTGAAGTGATGGAGATGTTAATTATCTTGATTTAATCATTCTACAATGTACACATACATCAAAGCAGTTCATTGTTCTCCATAAAAATATACAATTATCATTTGAGAATTAAACATAAAATTAAAAATTAAAAAAATACCAAAGAAATGGGAACATGAAATTATTATGTATATATATGTTTGCATGCGTGAATTTGAACAGATATTTTTTGGATGACATATTTCCCTATTCTAGGTTCTACTACATTTCCAAAGCTTAAACTTCTATTGTTAAAAGGAAGAATCTCTCTAAATTGAAGACATGAAATAAACATATTGACATACAAAGAAATGGTCCTTAGACAGATGAAATTTTGCAGGATAAAAAAGTTTAACCAAATACCTTTCCACAAAATAAATTATTTTAACATAGAAGAGTTTTAGGTTTCACTGGTTAGAAATGTCAATCTAGCTATATAAGAACAGAGTGATAAACTCATAGCTAGGAATTATGTAAAGAAATAGTGGGTGACTAAATAAGATTAAACAATTTATTACTCTAGACTATCAGCAGACACCCCAAATTTATTTCTTTTCAAGATTATCTTACTTTAGTAGAACATATCATAGGTGATAAAGTCTAAAAGCAAATTGCCACATTGCATTCTTTGTCTGTCTTCTTTAAAAATACAAAAGAAGGCAGCTCTTGTACCCCAGGGTATCTGAGTTATAGGATGAAAACATTTTTTTTTCACTTTTTGTGAGTTTAAAGCAGATTTTCTTAAAAACTCAGTTAATAAGGACTCAGTATTCTCTTGTTTAAATACCTTCACACTGTTGTATCATTTTTTGCAGTTATTATTTCATAGGAAGCCAGCCATCCTGATTCCTGAAAATGATCTCTCTTGTGAATACTTCCTCCATTACCTCTCATTTCCTTCTCAAACCACTGCTACTCATGCTTCTCCTTTAAAGCTTTAAGTGGCACATGATGACTTGATCTAAGAATCCAGGGAGAAATAGGCATTGTGAGACAGGTTGCCACAGTCTGGCTGGGCAAAAAATCACGAGCCACTCAAGCAGGAACAAACTTTATTTCCAAAAACTCCCGAAAATGCCACGCAAGCGGCCTTCTCCTGGGACACACTACACCAACAGGAATTCCGTCCTACTGCACTTTCCCAACCAATGGGAACTCTCAGGAAGTCCCACTAGAGCTCCAAAGTAGCAAGCCAAGGCGGACAGCAGGGGTCTAATCTCCAATTGAATGCACATCTTAACATAATCATCTCAATGGCTTGCTGGAGTCACCTTTCAACCAAAAATGCCATGCATCATTCCTACTTGGCTATGGCTCTCAGCAACAGGTGATGGGCATATGTGAGAAAAAAAAAAAAAAACTAAAGGTGAAAATAAAGTTAACAAAAATTGAATATAACATTTGACCTTAAAACTTTAGTAAGAATAGGGATGATATTGATGTTGAATTGAATGTAAAGGGATAAGTGAAGTTCTCATTTTGTTTTAGTTATTAGGTTATTACATGGATTCCTATCATATAGAGTTAGAGAGGTATTATGAATAAAATCTAGCTTCTGAAGCTAAAAGCACAAAATGTGTCTTGTCTGGGGATGGATATATATATGGATATATATATATATATATATATATATATATATATATATATATATATTCATTCCACATTTGCCTATCAATAGGAATTTTTTTTCCAGAGGAAAAATGCTAACCTATTGAATAAGCCAGCTTTTCAGCACTATCATAAATATCTAATAAAATCAACTTAAAAAGAGAAAAGGTTTATTTTTGACTCAGAGGTTTAGAATTTCCAGGCCATGGTCAGTTGGCTCTACTGTTTGGGGCCTGTGACAACACATCATGGTCAGAGTCTGTGACAGTACAAAACTGCTCACCTCATGGCCTGAAAGTGAAAAGGCTCTACAATCCCCTTCAAGGGTCTGCATCTAATGAACCAAAGACCTTCACCAAGTTTTACCTTTTTAAATTTTTTTGAGGGATGATACTGGGAATTGAACCCAGGAGTGCTTTAGCATTCAGCTAAATCTCCAAGCCCTCTCTATTTCTTATTTTGAAACTGAAACTACTAACTTGTTCAGGGACTTATTAGGTTTCTGAAGCTGGGACTTCAAGCCTGTGATCCTCCTGCCTCAGTTTCCTAAATTACTGGGATTAGGTTCCAAATCTTAAAAGTTTCCACCACCTCCTAATAGTGCCAGTATAGAAAGTGAACCCTTAACACATGGACCTTTGGGGGATGTTTCAGATCCAAACTTTAGCATTTTACCCTGGGACCCCAAAGGTCTAGTCCATCTCACATTCATTTTATCTCCAGAGTTCCCATATCCTATTTTTCAGTATTGCTTTAAAGTGCAAATCTGAAGTCTCCTCTGAGCTCAAGGCAAATTCAGGCTTGAGACCCTACAAAAATCTACATGATGTTACGTACATTTAAGATACAAAGCTGGGGAGCATTAGCATTCCTATTTCAAAAGGAAGTAATAGGAAAAAATAAGGAATGATACAATCAAAACAAGATGAAAATCCAACAGGGCAAACATGAAACTCTGCAGTCCCAAGTTCAGTATCCAAGGCATACTGTGGTCGGATGTGGACTCCTAAGGGCTTGGTCAGCTTACTCTCTGCAGTCATGTATTTTATTTATTTATTTTGGTACCAGGGATTGAACTCAGAGGCACTCAGCCACTGAGCCACATCTCCAGCCCTGTTTTGCATTTTATTTGGAGACAGGATCTCACTGAGTTGTTTAGTGCCTTGCTTTCTGCTGAGGCTGGCTTTCAACTTGAGATCCTCCTGCCTCAGCCTCCCTAACCACTGGGATTACAGGAGTGCACCATCACCCCTGGCTCAGTCTTGCTATTTGAAGCCTATATGACCACTTTTTAAGTCTGGCTCTGTACAGTTCCTGCAGTTTCCCTTGGTAGCAGAACTATGTTCCTGGCATCTCTTAATTCCTGAGATATTCATTGTAGCTTTGGCCCTCAGTATCACAGCCCCATGCATTGCTCTGGCAAGGATTACTTGTAGGAACTCTGATTCTGTCACACACTGCTTGATTTCCCAGGCTCTCCTTTGACAGTTTGCTGGAATCCTCCATGACTCCATAACTCCTGCATCATGTATACCTGCAAAACTAGCATCATGTTGATTATGCCAAGGTCTGTTGCCAGCACAAGCTGTACCTGGGGCCTCTTGAACTACAACTGTAGCAGCCTCTAAGTGTCTTGCTGGCTTATGTGTCTCTGGGCAATCTGGGTACTTCTTAAAAATCTCTGCCGTAGAAAATATTTGAAAACTGAATTTGCATTTCTCTCTCTCTGAGTATGTAATGGCTATTGCCTTGCAGATTCCTTGATTCTCTCAAAGCACCTTTCCTGTTGTTCCACTACAAAGCACTCAGTTTATTTTTTCAGTGGCTTACTCTCGTTAGCAATTGCACGTTCCTTGGCTGCATGTTTATACATGCTCCTTTTTTGGCCATGCTATATGTTTTCCAATTCTTTCTACTCCTTTCCTCCTAGCTCCTAATTCTCACTGTAAATCTAGCTAAAAGCAGCTAGTAATATATGTGCGACCCATTGAATGTTGTGCTACCTTTAGATTTCCTCTATCATATAAACTACCTTATCACCTTTTAGCTCAGCAACCCACTATTATCTCAGGGCATTGACAAAATGCAACAAAATCCTTTACTTTGGTATAAGAACATGGCCTTGTGTTGACTAGCTGTCCGTCACTATCACAAATATCTGTGATGATCAACTTAAAAAGAGAAAAAGTTTATTTTGGCTCAGTTTCCAATAGAATTCTCATTTCCACTGAAATGTCATAAGCATAACTTTTCTGGTACACATTCTGCTCTTCTGAATCCTCACCACAATTTCCCATTAAGTTCGGTTTAAAGCATACTAGAGTTTCTGTAGCCTCTGTCTCCAAATGTTCCCCAAATCTTTTAGCAAACCAATTCTAAAGGCCTTTCCACATCATTTTAGTTATAGTAATAATTGCCCTACTTCTAGGCACCAAATTTCTATACATCCCTCAAGCCAGTCAAATTGACAACCAAAATTAATCATCACACTCATAGAACCAAGAATATAAGTATATTATGTTTGTGACTACATAATCTCACACACTCTAGGAAAATAATGTTAATTATCTAAAAATTTTGTTGACACACATGTTATACGTGTATATCAAGATGTTTTAAATTCTAGATTTTAAAAAAGCACACTGAGGTTGGAAGATATAATTAGGATCTTAGATAAAATCCACTGAGTGTGTAATCAATAAGTGAACACATAGTTTAAAGATACAAAGCAAAAATAATAAAATAATTGAAAATAGTAATAGCAACAATTAACAATAATAAAATAATAAATTAACAATAGCAATAGTTAACAATATACATTACTGTTCTTCAATAGCAATTATGTAAGTCCAAGTTAGAATCACTTTAAGGTAGCTTTACATAGATAATAAAGCTCCAAAAATATAAAATTTATCATAGTCAATTTTGTCCAACCAAGCTATAAAGATCTGATCTCACAGATTTTTTTTCTTGGATCACTGCCAATTGGTGAGCATCCAGAAATATGAAGCAGGCGATAAAACTAGTAGTACTCTTTGAGGTGGAAATTTCCCTCTGGGAAAGTCACTTCTGAAATAAACCTTAGGAAGTGAAGGTTATTTTTATGAGGCTTAGAACAATAATATTTCATTATACAAAATATAAATACTTGTTATTCTGTGTCAAAAAAAGATATGCAGTTTAAAAAATTATGTTGCAAAACAGTACATGTAGTGGGAGAGTACAATATAATGGAATGAGTCCATATATGTAAAGATGCTTGATAAAGACTAGCCAAAGTGATCATGATCATTACGGTGATGATGATGATAATGACATCATTGATGTAAAAATTTAAAACAATAAAATAATAGCAATCTATATGTCTGTACAAAATTATATCAACCACAGGAATGTTATACTTTGACTCTGAGAATAGTGCCTGTCTCTGGGGTAGCAAAAGGCAGTAGAGAATGGGCAGAGGAATTTTTTACTGTAATACATTTTTTTTTTCTTTAAGAATAAAAGAAAACCAGGTGGGGGGCATATGCTTGTAATCCCAGTGGCTCTAGAGGCTGAGGCAGGAGGATCACAAGTTCAAAGCCATCCTCAGCATCTTAGTGAGGCCCTAAGCAACTTTGCTAGACCCTGTCTCAAAATAAAACATAAAAAGGGTTGGGGATGTGGCTCAGATGTTAAATGTCCCTAAGATCGATCCCCAGTACCAAATAAATGCATAAACAAATGATGAAATATGTAAGGCAAAATGGTAATACTATAGTTGATATTGTTTACAAGAGAGCTTGTTTCATTACTTTTTGTAGTTTTCTCTATATATGTGAAAAAATATAGAGAAATAAATGTGAAATTTCAGTATTTAAATTTTAATTTAATGAAGCTATCCATACTCTCTTTAAAAATTATTCATAAGTGTATAATATCCCTTGAAATTTTATAACTCAATGATAAATTGTTCCCATTTTAGAGTATATGCTCTAGATTTTCAAGAAAATTTCAGGTGCATATCATTTTATTTATAATAACAATAACACCACACTATTTGTTATCTGTATCACTTAATATATTGTGCACATATTTTGCCAAAGCCAGGAAACAGTCTCTTATCATCAGTTTTACTAGCTCTATTTTATCACATGGGTATACTATATCTTACATAACAAATCCCCTATCATTAGTCTTATAGTTATTCCATTGTATTATGTTATAGACAACACTGTGTCAATAATATTGAAAATATTATTTGAGCATCCCTTAAGTCTCCCCTTAGGACAAATTCCTGGGAAGGGAATTGCTACCTATAAAATCATAGACATCTTTAAGGCTTCTTGAATACATTGTTGAGCTGTAGTTCCGAAAATTTCAGATTCTAACCATCATTGGGTATTTTTGTACTTTT
The DNA here is from genome assembly GCF_045843805.1 of Urocitellus parryii. Classification (NCBI taxonomy): domain Eukaryota; kingdom Metazoa; phylum Chordata; class Mammalia; order Rodentia; family Sciuridae; genus Urocitellus; species Urocitellus parryii. Next base: position 52,412,694 of record NC_135547.1, read on the forward strand.
CATGCTTGGCTAACTTAATGGATAGGTAATTTTGTTTTCATTTGCATTTCTTTGATACTAGATCTTAAGCTTGACAAGAGTGCAAAGACAAATTATATATGATCTCAGCTTGTGAGGGACTTACCCAGATTGTTTGGATGCAAGTTAGTAAACTTTAAAATAAACATATAATTTCAATATAATGTAATTTATACCTCTGAGTTTATACTGCTGCTCCCCTTGCTTTTGGATGAGAAAGGGTCACAAGGATTCTATTAGACAAACGCATCCTAATCTCACAGAGAAATGTTAATTGAAAATCCATTTGCTAAAGAATTCTAAAAGATGTGCAAATGTGAACATGACCCCATTAACATTTCAACATCACTTTGTTTTATTGTTTTTTGAAGTCTTCTGGTTGTTCTTTCCCTGATGCATCTTGATTAAAGCATATGAAGGGTGGTTTGTGAGGAGACTATAAATAGCAGCCAAAGGAGGAACAATGGATAGTGATGGTAATGTTTAGGATCAGGAGTAACCACCCTGGATTTGCAAAGAAAGCCAGCAATGGCCAGCCACAGTGGCAGTTGCAACAGTTGAGAATATCCCAGACATTGAAATGGCAGTTACCAATACAGTCTCTAATAACTGACTCTTATTGAACCACCACCTACCACCATGGTAGTTTCTCTACATTCATTGCCCCATTTCATTCACACAATGCTGTGATATAATAATCATTCGCTTTATTAAACATGAGGAAACAGAAGCTGAGAAATGTATTTTCCTTTCATTGCAAGTAGATGAGTGTTAAAATAAGGATGTTAAACCATTTGTATGACTAAAAAGCCTCCTTCTACCAAGCAGTATAAGTAGTAAGTAGTACAATAGATAATCTAGGTAAAACAGATTGTCAGTTTTGCCCAAACTACCTTAGTATTATTCTCCTTTTCCTAGCTGTAAAAATATGGATTTTGGATTTGGTTTTGAATGACTTGAAGATAAACCTTTAACTGCAGTGAAGACTGACTCACTCTGAGTTTCAAAACACTTTATTTTTGTAGCAGCTATGAAGTTACACCCAAAGGGATGAGATCTGAGTTAACAGAGCAGGTAACTGCTTGTTAACTAGATCATTGGTTGTATGAAGTTCTGCATCTCTGCTTTTTTGCAGTAAAGCAATGTCTGCAACACTGAGCTATAAAATGACACTGTGAAACGTGTTCCCTGCTAAAGGTTGCCTAGCAATAATTCATTAGAGATAATAATAAAATGGTATGTTCCCCTTTTTAAAGCATTCAACTTCCCAGATGAGAATAAATAAGATAAAAGTTATATAGACAGCTAACCTTAAATATTAGACTTGAAGGAAACGAATAGCCATAGAAAGATGATTCGGATGTCTCCCTCATCATAAGGTCACCTGAAACAACTACATCATAGACAAGGAAAGGACATTCACACAGATGTGAACTCCTAAACTTCTTATTAGTGTTTTATAATACCCAGAGACTGGATTGCATGGTGTTCTCATCCGTGACAGCCTCTCTGAGGAAGGTTTTAAAATATATTGATACTGGCCCTATCCTGAAACATTCTTCAGGCATCATCATTTTTTTTTTAAAACATCCCAGATGACGCTAATACACAAACAGGGCTGCGAACCGCTGTAATAATGCACATAAAACGTTATGTAAGTCTTGGACGTAAGTGGATACTGCCTAATTGTGGTCTGGAAGGCCGCGCAGACTCACTTGCTCTGCGGAAAAAATCAGAACAAGCTCTGGGCTGTTGCAGCTGGGGTGGGGAGGTGTGGGGGGAGGGGGGGGAGAAGGGGAACCAGAAACAGCAATGCGGCCTAGAGATAGCACCCCCTCGTGGTGGTTTCTTTAATAACAACGCAAAGTGGTGCAGCTAAGTCTAAACAGTTTTTGGAGAACAATGTTTAGTTTTAAAAGACAAACTTTTAAATTAAAAAAAAAAAAGATCTGGTTAACATTGTTATTTGACCTTCAATTTTATTTCAGCACGATTGAATCAGAAACTTTGGTCATTTATTTCAACTGTATAATTTCTGTTTCCTGTTCAAAGCAATTATGGTTCTCTCCTCTTTTCTGACTCAGACTTGTTGCAATTGAATCTGAAGCAATTAGTTTGTCTTTTTCCTTGTATTGAATAACATGATGTCATTTTTTGGTGAATTGAGCTTTATCAGTTTTCTTTCTCCTTAGCATTTTCACCTGCTTATTCCATTCTCTTATTGCATGTTTTGTTTCCTTTTTACTTTGACTCTAGAATGTTCCTCTATGTGAATCTCATTTCAAATGAGTTTTGGAATTAATTTTTAAAAGTTAATTTAGTTATTAAAGTAGCAGATATATCCTTAAATTATTTTTGTTGTATAGTCATGGCCAATGTCTCAAGTTTCAAAAAAAAAAAAAAACAACAAACTATATACACACACACACACACACACACACATACAGGTTTTTTTTTTTTTTTTAAAGAGAGAGTGAGAGAGGAGAGAGAGAGAGAGAGATAATTTTTTTAATATTTATTTTTTAGTTCTCGGCTGACACATCTTTGTTGGTATGTGCTGCTGAGGATCGAACCCGGGCCGCACGCATGCCAGGCGAGTGCGCTACCGCTTGAGCCACATCCCCAGCCCACATACATGTTTATGTTCAATTACATTGCTGCAAATTCAAGATAATGAAGTTAAATTAGAAACATTCTTATTAGATCAATGGTATTGCTTCTCTGGACATAATCTGAGTACATAATTCAAGAGAACAGTCCAGTGTCTTAGAAATGACTTTTCTAGTCTGTGAGCTTCTGGTAGATTCCTCCTGTTATTCAGGCTCCTATAGACCAGTCATTGAAAAACATGACACATGCATAGGGACCCAAAAGTTGCATTGTTACCTGTCATTTTGTTTTTTTTTTTCCTTGGCCTTAATTCTCCCATGACTTCACCTAAAATCTTTTCCTACTTCATCATTGTTTTTCTTAGCCTTAAAACTCATTATACTAATGTACACTGTTTATCACTGTTTACCAGCTGCTGTATTCTTCATTAGAGACATGTCCGTTTAAAACTGGTATAAATGGGAGATCTAGCCCACAAGAAGGTGACTAAGAAAATCTCCAGGGTGATGAGACTTGTAGTAGGAATTCCTTATACAACTGCTATTCAACCATACTAGAGAAGAATCAGAATCATTGGAGGAGGTCGAAGGGGTCTAGCAAAGAAGTCTTGGGAGAGATGATAATAAGATACAAAGTGAGTTTGAATGTATTGAAAGGATATTTATATGATAATTGGGGAGTATTGGGTGGGTTGAAGAAATTTATAATAAATCCAAATAAATATAACTATTAGCTAGAAAAACAAACAAAAATAACATTTTAGTCAGGGAAGTAAACATAACCAAGAAATAGACTATCAGGTTGTATTGAGAGTAGCTTTTAGCATAGTCAGGATAACTTAAACATTGAACTGAATCATGAAATCATAGTAATATTATGTAACTAATGTTGGAAATAAAAGCAAAATATGGTATGTGGTTCAGGATTGCTATAAGAAAGTTGAATCTTCATCTTCCATAAGAGGAAGTCATTTGACCATGTTTGCACCTGGGACAGTCCAATCAGAGGACAGGAACACCATTTATTTGAACAGAGAGCATTTTGCATATTTTTACTAGTTATAAAGTTATTATGACTAACTAACTGAAAGGGTTAAAAATGAATTATAAGTATTATGGAAGTAGCAATAAAGGAAGTATCTACTACTCCTAGATAAAGTAGAACAAAAGGAAGAAGCTAAATGATTAAAACTTCCAATTTTAGAGGAGGGTTCCCCAACTGAAACATAGCCCTCTGAGAAAGAGGACTTCTTTGCTAGTATTGATGTCAATATCCTAGTCTTTGGGGCAGCCATGAAGCAGACCAATCAACTCTCCCTTGAGGAGAAAACTTAATAAAGAAGCACTATTATGGAGCTGATAGGCTCCAGTTTGGGATACTTTCTGCTGAAAGTAGCTTCAAACTTGGATACTACTCTGAGAAAGCCTTAGGAAGCCAAAAGTAGTCTTATGCTGGTTGAAACTGGTGAGTTCACTGTTCAATTCCATCATTTTCTGGGACCTGCAGAGAAAGCCCACATTCTATAGCAATAATTACACTATAATGCCTTTCCAGATATTGAGTAGACAAGGAGATATATGAATCTGGTGTCTGAGAGATAAGTTTAGACTGAAGACATAAATATGGGAGTTGTTAGCACATAAAAGATATTTTACATCCTAGAATAAGGATTAAACATAGTACTTGAATATTGAGCTCTAAGGTGGAGCAACCATTGAAGTAGGTGGGAAATCAGGATAGCATGGTGTCTGCAAACCAAGGAAGGATGGAGTAGTTCCACTCTGTCACTTACTGGTAAGAGGTAAAACAAGAAAAAATATGAGGAAATGGTCATTTAGTCTGTTGGAAAGAGATTGGAACAGAATATAGATTATTCATTGGAGAAGCTTGATTGTAAAGGAAGTTGGGAGGTATCTGGAGATGAACATGGGCTAGAAGTGTTTTTTTTTTAATTAAGAAAAAAGTTTCTGAATTTCTGGGGCCACAACAAAAAATCAAATGGCTACCTATGGATTAGGAAAAACATATACAAATAATGTATCCAATAAGGGATTAATATTCAACATTTATAAAGAAATCATGCAACTCAATAGTAGAAAAACTTGTTTAAAAATGGAAAAAGGATTCGCATATACATTTCTACAAAGAAGACATAAAAATAGCCAACAGATATACAAAAAAAGGTTCAGCATCATTAATTATCAATGAAATGCAAATCAAACTCACTGTAAGATATCACCTCATACATGTCAGGAAGGCTATTATGAAAAGAGATAATCAATGTTTACAAGGGTGTGGAGAAAGGGGAACCCTTTTTATTCTGTTGATGGTAATTGACAAGGAACTCCTATGGAGGTTACTGAAGAAACTACAAGTAGAATTTCTGTAAGACCCAGCATTCCCTCTTCTGGGCATATGACCAAAGGAAATGCAATCACCACCATTTAAAAATATTTGCACTCTCAGTTTCATTGCAACAGTATGCACAATAGTCAAGACATGGATGCAACTTAAGTGTCCGTTTATATGCGCGCACACACACACACACACACACAAATTTAAATATCATTCAGTCTTTAAGGACATCTTGCCATTTGCCATAACTTGGATCAACCTGGATGATATTATGCTATGTAACATAAACTAAACACAAAAAGAAAAATATTCCATGATCTTACTTATATGTAACATCTAAAAACAAGAGTAAATTATGTGGGGTAGAGAATAAAATGTGATTACCAGTGGCAAGATTGGAGGAAAAAATGAAGAGATGTAAGTCAGAGGTTACAAAATAACAGTTTGTGGGATGAACTAGTCTCAAGAGATAATGTACAACATGAGGGTTATAGAACATGAGGATTATAAATAAAAGAAACTGTATAGTATTCAGAATCCTTTCTAAATAAATAGATTTTTGCTATTCTTGTGATGAAGAAAAAACACAAATGGGTAAATATGTAAAATGATAGGCATGTTAATTTGCTTCATTGTAGTAACCATATGCACTGATGTATATTCAGAAAAAAAAAGAAAAGAGATCATGGAACATGAAAACAAGCTTTTATGATGATGGGAATAGTCCAGCAGGAAGATAAATGTGTGATTCGGCGGGGGGGGGGATACATTTGCAAGATTTAAGCCCTTTGCAATCATTATCCAGTGCACATAATAAATGATTGTTCATATTTTGAATTCTTTAACTGTAACAGAGAAGTCAGAGCATATGAATATAAATGCAGGCAAATGGGAAATATGGTGTGTGAAGTTTGTGATTGTTGTCTCCTTAGTGAAATAGGAAACAGAAGGTTTTGGAGATTTGTATATAGAGGAGAATAGGAACAGACTGGGGAAATCTACAAGACTGTAGGACTATTCAAGTACACCCATTTTGTGCTCAAAGATTGCATTGTCTTTGGAGGATCATTTTATACAGGTGAAACTGAACTCTGGAAGGTCAAATGTATCCAATATCAAACAGGTAGTAGCTGAATTTGAACTCAAATTTAAATCCCTTGCATCTGTTGCAGTGCTCGTTCTGATCAAACATTTCTGTGTATCTCACATGAGTATTTATGTTATTTCCTTCAAAAATGCTTGAACTTCTGCTTAGAATATGCTTTTGATGTGTATGAGGCCTTCTCCCAAGGCACTGCATTTAAGTGCAGGCTGTCTTGCAAAGAACAGAAATCTTTTTCCAAGAGTTTCTGTAAGCAGAAACTCTACAATAACTTGCCTCCCACATGCATTAAAAACACAAAGTTGACAATAAACATCTGAATTGGAATGCATTTTGAAACAGATGAGTGAACTGAGATATTTTAGATTGTTGAGTTTGACAGTTATTGACTAGTATTAAACCATGTATTATGGACAAAAGGATGTGAGACACATTTTTCATATAATATTAGTGAAGATGAAGACCTAATGTCTTAGAGTTATTCTGTGTTTATGAAGAACCTGCTTTAAAAGTAGCAATATGGTCTAAACTGTGATTGCAGTGATTCTGAGGAACAGAATATTTTAGGGTAAGAAAAGACCTTACATATCACATCAAATCCTACCTTTATTTAATAGATTAGAAATATGAGGCCTGCAAAATTTATGAATGTTGACAATGGCCACAAAAGCTAACCAGGGAAAAAGCTGGATTTACAAAACTGAGCTCTACACTCTTATTTGAATGTTCTTTGTAGGACAATATGCAATGCTTTAAAAACAAATAAAATGCATGTTTGGCAATCTGTATGTGTATATATGTTCAGAGGCTATGGATACCGGGGCGTTGTCCTGAATGTCAGTCAATGGCAACATTCTTTGAATCCATGTTCTGCTCTATACTAGCTAAACCATTGTGAGTGGCTTGTCTTCAGTGAGCATCATTTTCCTTATACATGATTTGGGGTTAATGATACTTAATTTCCAGGCTATTGTAAAAATCAAATGCAATTATGTATGAGCTTCTTGCTTGTTTTATTTTTGGAAAAAAATGTGGGATGCTTGATAAATGTTAGCTCACTTACCCCCTTTTTTTCTATCATGTGATAAAGGGATGGAGTAAGGAAGTGTTTACTGGTGAATAGTGAAGCAGACCTAAGGTTCCTTTTGCTAAGTTTATGTTTGTGGGAGTGGATTTTTTATTGAAAGATAAATTCTTCAAGAGTAGTCGATCTACCTAGAGTCCCTGCTTGTTGATCTCTTAGTAGGCATCCAACCAAAGAGAGAAATATCTGAGGGAGTTAACCTGATATTGTAGCAAGGAAGTGAGTAGCCTGTTTATACAAATGGGACATGAATTCAATCTTGATTAGCCATGAAAATAATGTGGAAAACTTAAAAGATTCCTGGCATCTACTTCTAGATATATTGAATTATTATCTCTGAGGTTGGGGCAAAGAAATCTGAATATTTTATAAAAAGTATTCAGACTAATGCATGATCTAAAGGTAATTTCTTATTGGAACTGAGATTTGTGAACATTTAAGGATTACCTTTTTCACTCTACCTCCATGTGTGTTTGTGTGTGTGTGTGTGTGTGTGTGTGTGTGTGTGTAGCAACTGAGCCAGAAAGATTGAAGCAGAGATATGGAGCTGACAATAAAGAGAATTAGATGGAGAGAAAGAGTTTGAGATACTACATCAGAGAAATTTATAGTATCTCTAGCCTATTTCTAGAAGAAATAAAATTAGACTGGTACTTGAGAATATAAAGAGAACTTCCTCAATAAGGAAGTGCATTTAGTTTATTCATAATAGGAATACCAGCCATTTCCTAGGAGGTGAATTTTATGACTGCCTATCTAATTTTGTTTGTTAATACATGGTGCAGATTTATGTATTGAACAATATTAGATAGATGACACTACTGGTAGTTATCAGAGAGAATTTTGGGGGGCATTAACTTGAGGTTACATTTCTTTTCATTTTTGGAAGTACATTTTGGAAATACAGTACATCATTTTTTAGTGATTCTGGAGACATATTATTATGCAGAAAATAAACATATAAATGTGCTTATCAACAGATAAATGTGGTTGAGTAAAGAATGTAAAATCCAATTTATTTCAGAAGTTATAAGATTTTGAGAAGCTTATGGACAACAAATTACAAATCCTTTGACTTCTTTCTCATATGCAGATGAAAGTATTTCAAAAAATGGCACACTGTTCTTTCACCCTATTTTCAGAAGGCAGAAATAATGTGTTCTTTTCAAGGCAAACTAAAACTAATTAATATGTTCCCTGAAAAAAAAACATTCAAATGAATGACATTTTCATCATAATATGCTAACTTGAATATGTTTAGTATGTCACTAATTCTTCAAGTGTTGTGCATCTTTTTTAAAAATCCATGTCTTTTAGGAATACTTTTTACAGTGTTCAGACACATATTAAATTAGTCACTTGATTTCAATTAAAGTGAAAGTTTACAAATAATGGGCAGTTTAGATTTAGAAGGATTTTTTCCCCCTTTGGGACAAGTCTGAGAAGCTGAGGCATATGTTTAAGACTTTTGTCCCTGTATTCTCCCTCCGCCAACTTTAACTTATACTATTAGCCTATGCAGGGCTACATTTTTTTATTCCTGTCTGGACCTCATGTTTGATCACATTACGAACACTCTAAGTAAATTCTTTAATTCTTTTTATACCTGTGCTCTGTTGCCCACTTCTGGAAGACTCTAAGATGCTTACTGAATGAATTGAGCTATTCATACATCAAATTTGTTTCAAGGCTGCTAGATTTTTGGGGGAAAATCACATAAAACCCTATATTATTTATTTTATTGCAGTAAAAACACCCCAAAACTTAAAGACTTGAATTATTAAAAATAACACATAAGAACAAACTTTTATTTACCTCATGCTTCTGAGTATTGGAAATTTAATGTGGGTTAGCTGGGAGTTATTCTGGCCTTGATGGCCTTCCGCAAATCAGCTTTGGGTCAGTAGGATGTCTCTGTTTGGGGATATTGGCTGGCTGTCAGCTGTAGTAATGGAGACATAGGGCATGGAGGTTAACTTGGCCTCATGTGTCTCATCATTTACCAGAGTAGCCTGGGCTTGTTTGCATGGTGACAGTAGTGTTCCAGGAGGGAAAGTGGATGTTTTTAAGATCTTTTAAAGTCTAATCTCAGAACAGGTCCAGAGTCACTCATGCCACATTTTATTAGCCAAAAAAAAAAAAAAAAAGAATCACATGGTCGGCCAAGTTTCATGAAGTGGAGACATAGGTTCTTATCTTTTCATGTAAGAAGTTATGATGTCACATATTTATGGGAATGGATACAGGCAGGGAGTATTGGGGTCAGTTTTGAGATTTACTATACTACTGAAGTTTGGAAGTACTAAAAATAGGTTGTGTTGGTGTGAAAGGATAAAGGAATTGAAATTGAAATATAAAGGACCAGGTTTTGTAAAGTTTCTAAGCTGCACTCAGAATCTGAAATTCCTGTGGCAGTTAAGACAATTCCCGGAACTGCCCATTAGATGTGTGTCGAAATCTCCCCTGACCACCTAGTTGCTTAACACCCCAGACACCGTTCAGTCCAGCACGTATACACCTCAGGGCTTAAACCAATCAGTTTGAATGCATACCCCTTTTTAGTACTGACCAATCATTCTCACCCGACCTGTTCCCACCAGTGAATGTGCTAATCATGTTTTAGAGTTGTTATTTGATTTTCTCACGGTATATGATGATTTGCTAAGGGATGCTATGATGTATGTAAAGTCCCTGCCCTCTCCAAAGAATGTATATAAACTCTGCTTAAGTTGTTCTCGGGGCTCTTTGTTCTTTGCTCCTCTGAAGTGAGCTCTGAGCCCCAGCATGCTGGACCCCCAATAAACCCTTTGCTGTTGCATGAGACAGTCTCTTGGTGATCTTTTCCTCCGACGCTCGCCCGACCTTTACAGGTGTTTAGATGTAGTTTTCCCCTGCTAGTTAACTCTCCTTTTGCTTACTCTTAGACAACTCCTGTCCATACTTTCCACAGCAATTGGTTTAAAAAATACTATTCTTCCTTAACTCTCTGTGATCTCTCATTTGCAATACTTTGTCTCAGGGAACATAAAGGTGCTCAGTTGGGAATCCTTCACCACACCTTTAAACTTAATTATGATAATCATGTCCATAACTAACCTTTGCCCTCTGGCCTTGGAGGATGTATTCTTTTATGTGAAAGTATGTCCTTTTGTCAGCCTGTGCTTGATATCCCGAAGCTTCCAATATTCTCTTGTGGATAACCTCATTAGTCTTGTGTATTCGGTTGTGTTCACTGCTTCTTTCTCACTGATTTACCAATGTATTAAATCTCCTTCACCTCAGACTTTCCAACATACCTACAGTTATTTCAGGATACTATCTTTATCTTCTCCTTAGCTTGTATAAAAATCATTAAAAAGCAATTTACCAGAGAGATAATATTGCTGAAATGGAAATAGCATATTTTTGGAGAGATTGTGAGAGTGAAGATGTGAATCTTCTCCTCTTACTTCTATCAGAAGAATAGAAATAGACTGAAGTTTGTGAATGCAAGCAAAACTTTCTCAATAAGGAAATTGATTTGGCTCCAGTGCTTCTAACAGAATGACCATGTGCACATTTCTTAACCTTGCTGAGGCTGAATTTTAATATCTGTAAATTGCCAGTAGTAATATATCTCAAGTATTTGTTATGAGTATATATTCCATAGTGGGGGCATAAGTAAGTCTCATTTGATAGATGAGACACACCATCATAAGCATGTATATATACTAATTAAAATATAGCTTTCTTTGTTCTCAACCATTGTATTTAATCTTCTCTTAAAAAAAGTAATCAGTAGGCCAGGCATGGTGGCATATGTCTATAATCCCAACTATTTGGAAGACTGAGGCAGGAGGATTGCAAATTCAAGGCCAGCGTGGGCAATTTAACTTTAGTGAGACCCATCTCAAAAAACAAAGAAAGAAACAAACAAACAAAAAACCTGGGGTAGAGCACTCCTGGATATAATCCGCAGTACTTAAAAAATAGTTATTAGTACCTGAGTACTGATAATGATCAGTCAATGACTTATATTTGAATTATAACTTTTAACATATTATTTACAGAAATTAATGTGATTTCAGGATCATATTTCCATACATGCATGTATCATGCATTATATCTACCATTCCTTCTTCTATAATCTGCTCCCCCTTTCCCAGTCTCTAATAATTCCTGTTCTGCTTTGAGGTCATCTTGGTTTTTTGTTTAGTTTCCACATATTAAAGAAAACATGTGATACCTGTCTTTTGGTGTCTGGCTTATTTTGTTTAACAAGATGCTTTACAATTTTATCCATTTTTCTACATATGACAGAATTTCATTCTTCTTTATGGCTAAATAATATTCCATTGTATACATGTGCTATATTTTATTTATCCATTCATCTGTTGATGGACACTAGGCTGATTCCATATCTTGGCTATTGTAAATATGGCTGTAATTAACATGAGTATTCAGGTGTCTCTTATAAGCTGAATTCATTTCCTTTGGATATATCACCAGAAGTGGGATAGCTAGATCACATGGCAATCTATTTTTCTTTTTCTTTTCCAACACTGGAGTTTGAAGTCAGGGGTACTTTAACACTGAAATACACCCCCAGCCCTTTTTATTTATTTTATTTTATTTTGAAACAGTCTCTTGATACATTTCTTAGGAAGGCTTCAAACCTGCAATCTTCCTGCCTCAGTCCTCCCAAGTAACTGAGATTACAATCATGTGCCACTATTCCCTGCTCTCTTTTGATTTTGGAGGAATCTCCATACTTTTTCCCATAGTGACTTTACTATGGGAAGGTTTTGTTATCAACCTTAGCAGCATTTGTTTGTTTGTTTGTTTTTCAGTATTTTTTGATAGCCATTCTAAATAGAGTAAGATGGAATCTCATTATAATTTTAATTTGCACTTCCCTGATGGCTAAAATTATTGAATATTTTTTCATACATTGGCATTTGTATTTCTTTTTTTCAAGAAGTGTCATTTACCCATTACTGTTCAGATCATTTACCCATATTTTGAATAAATTACCTGGGTTTTGGTTAAGTTCCTCATTTAACTCAAAGTCTATAGCTGTTGATATGGTTGATTCACTTTTTCTTCAAGAAATTGCCCCCTTATTTTTCATATATTATACTATTTTGGGTTTTTCTCTGATCTCTCTCACTATATTTTTCAATTATCTTTGCTTGTTACCTCTCATTGCTAATTCCTTAACGTTTGGAGTGTCTTGGAATTCATTGCTAGGTTCAATACTGTATGTATGTATGTATATGTATGTGTGTGTGTGTGTGTGTGTGTACGTGCACACACCTGCATGGTACACACACACACACAAACACACACACACACACACACACACACACTACACATGTATACGCCCTGGGATATCCGAATTTTTTTCACTGCTTTGGCTATAATCAACAATATGATGGATGTCCAAACATCAATTTACACCTTCCACTAGACCAATACCTGCAATTGCCCACTTCATATCTCCAAATAAAACTTTCAAAAATAACTTAAATTAATTTGTCTAAAACGGAAGAAATTTTGTTCTATACCAAATGTGCTCTTTCCTATATAATTAAACTTGATTAATGGTGTCACCATCCATTCAGTCTCAGCTATGAGCTTCAGACTAACTTTTACTTTGTTTTTTTTTATTTTATATTTTTTTAGTTGTAGATGGACACAATACCTTTATTTTATTTGTTTATTTTTATGTGGTGCCAGGGATTGAACTCAGTGCCTCATGCATGCTAGGCAAGTGCTCTGCCATTGAGCCACAACTCCAGCCCCTAGACTTTGTTTTTGTTTTGTTTTGTTTTTCATCCTCTCTTATCACAAACCCCTGTCTTCTACCTGAAAAGCCACCAAATCTGAAAATGGAGACATTCCTTCATCTTCAGTGCTATATTCATTAAGATCTATAGGAAATGTAAAACTTATGAAATCATTTCCAGTTATGGAAAGAAGTGGCAAAACAGAAATGGTTAAATAGATGAGAAACAATCTAGTTTTATTTTTATTTCATACTATGTTCATTAATATGTATTTGATGTTTATACATGGATTAAAGGTTTAAATGTCAAAAATGAAATCACTAAATAACTATAAGATATATATGTTAATATTGATCTGATCTTGAGATAAAAGAAATTTCTAAGCATAAAGCAAATAAAAATATTGCTAGAATTTTAACTCAAACATTTAAAGCTAGTTTGAGACTCAAAAAAGAAAAATGTTACTAAATGGATATATATATATATATATATATATATATATATATATATATATATATATCTTAAAATGGATAAATATGTATGATTAAATTTCAGGTCTGGGTATGTAACTTAGCTTGCCTGGCTGTGCCCTGGCTACAGTCAATAGAATATGTTACATTCCATTGCAAACAATCTGTTGCCTGCAGGAGGGAAGAATACAGGCCATTGATTCCTTGTTGCCCATAAGAAGACTACAGGGGAGACCTTAATGACCTTTATTCAAGGACTCAGGAAGACAGGATAATTAGAAACAAAGCCTACCAACCATAAAATCTCATTGGAAACAAAGCACAGCAACAATAAATGGGCTGAGGTGACCTGGAGTTGACTTTGGAACTTTTTTTTTTTTTGCCTTTGGATCTTCAACATGTCATCATAATAAAGTGCCCCCAACCCCTGTTGGTTTTGCTTGGGTATCTGTGGGTAAGACCATGTGCAGTAGGGATATAGAAGTCTGTTCCAATCCTGCTGTTAGGTAAAAGTGGAAGGTAGACTTGGGTAAGACTCTTTGGAAATTTCCCCCGGGAACCTGGATAATACTGAAGGGCAAGAGGAGTGTGTTTTTCCTCTGAACTCTGGGAGTATCTACTTTCTTTCTCCCTTTCCCCCCTTTTCCTTTACCTTCTAATAAACTGTCTGCTGCTATTATGTGATTTGCTTAGAATCCTTTGAGCCGAAGAACCTTTGTTCTTATACACATACACACACACACACACACACACACACACACACACACACTCACTCACACCCTCACACCTGTGGTTGAGATATGAGGTGTTCCCAAATGCTCATGTGTGAGACAATGCAATAAAATTTAAATGTGAAATTATTGGATTATGAGAATTTTCACCTAATTAGTGCATTAATCTCCTAATAGGGATTATCTGGGTGGTAATTGTAGGCAGATAGCTTGTGACTGGAGAATCTGGGTTGATGGGAGCATACCCTTAGGGTTTATATTTTGTCTGTGATTTGGGGAGCTCTCCCTCCCTCTCTGTTTCTCAGTGGGCATGTTAAGACCTGCTTTTTTCCACCATACTCTTCTGCCACGTTGTCCTGCCTCACCTTTGGCCCAGAGCAATGAAACCAGCTGGCTGCCTCTGAAAGTATAAGCCCCCAAATAAACTTTTCCTCCTCTAATTATTCTTGTCAGGTCTTTCGGTCACATCAGCAAAAAAGCTAACTAAAACATAAGGGTTATTGACTATATAGGATCACACTCCTTGTACTAATTTGTGAATGGATAATGAGCTTTCATTATGTTTGAAACACTGTTCATTGTGAGTTCTATGCTTCCCCCTAAAGTCTAAGTGATAAAATCAGTCATTTTCATAATGGGAGTCATTCAAGAATCTCCCCAGGATACCCAAATCTGCAGATGCTCAAGTCTCTTATATAAAATATGAAATGCTATAGTATTTGCCTAGAACCTATGCATACCTTCCTGTAGAGTTTAAGTAATCTTGTTGGGTATGGTGTTGCATGCCTGTAATCCTAGTGGTTCAGGAAGTTGAGGCCTGGGATTCACTAGTTTAAGGCCTGGCTTAGCAATTTAGCAAGTCCCTAAGCAACTTATCTCAAAATATATTTTTAAAAAGGGGGCTGGGGATGTGGCTCAGTGCCCCTGGGTTCAATCCCTGGTACCAAAAAATCAATCAATCAATCAATCAATCATATCTGGATTGCTTATGATACCTAATACAATTTAAATGCTATGTATTTAGTTTGTATATTTTATTGTTTAGAGCCTAATAAGAAAAAAAGTTCTGTACATATTTGGTACAGATGATTTTTTTTCCAAATACATTCAATCCATATTTGCCTGATTGCCACAGAGATGCAGGGCTGCTATTTGCAACTATTGAACATTGTGAGTTTATTTTTTGTGTTTTTTTTTTCTGCAGAATACAAGGATATTGATTAACATAAAACACTTAAAATATATTAGATTCCTAATTTTGTATGTTAAATTCAAAAATGATGCTAAATTTATAGGAATTTATATAAATTTAATTAGAAGAAATTTTATTAAATATGAATAAACTTATCTTTGGATTGTGGGATTGAGTGATTGTTTTCTTTTACTCATGTAATTTTGGAGTGAAATATTATTCCACCTTCTGAAATTTCAGCAACTGAGTCTGTTGAAATAAAATGATAACCGGAAAAGGCATACATGTATACAGAATGTATCAGGGCATCAGAGGAAAGTAAGTATGCAATAAACCAGTCATATTTAAAAGCTGGTATACCCTCTTCATAGGGGAGAGGTGTGGGGAAAGCACACAATTTTAGAGAAGAGTAAATGATTTTCAGGGGAGATGAATGGATCTGTAGAATACCCAGTAGCTTGGAACAAATCTTGTCTTCCTTCTGGGATCACTCTAGTATTTTTTCCTGTGAGCTAATAATCCCTGTTTGATGAGATTATAGGGATAGGCCCAAAACAATTGCATGTTTACAGAGCAACTTCCTTTAGTCAGATAAGGAACTTCAAAGAATTTCCCTTTTTGTACTTGAGAAAAGAATATAGAGCCTGAGGACAGAGATAGTGGTGTTCAAGTGTCCTTAAGGCTCCTTGTTTATTTCAGTGCACTCAGTTTGTCAAGCATCATACTTTGGGTATCACTTTCTGAGCCTCCCCAATACTCTGCATTTTATGAATTGTTTACATTGAGAATATTATTCAAATTAGTGCACATGTATTAAACTGTGGACATTAATTCATTGAGATTTACAAATAGATTGAAAAGAGATAATTAACTTTTGTATCCATAACATACTGTATTTCCTCACTCAAGAGCAATTTTTTAAAAAATAAAGTAGAAAGCCCAAATATTGATGCAGTCTCTGGAATTTGCAAGAAATAAATACCAAATGGCGAATATACTCTATTTGTGTAAACATTTCATCATTTGGGCTGTTACTAAAAAAACAGTCTGATTTTTTTAACAGGCATACTAGTTTAAAAAAATTTTTTTGATTCCATGGAATTCAAAGGAGAGAAAGGATTTCTGTAGAATAAAAGGAAAGAGTTAGAAGGAAAGATGGGTAGCATAGAGTGAAAAACCCCTAACTGAATTAATAATAAAATATAGCATCAGTTAACTCAAACAGTTGTCAGGCTGTCCTCTTAGCAATCCATGGGCTAACCATATATCAAAACAACAACTTTTAGCACTTCTCCTTCATCTAATCTTAGAGTACATAATGAACTTATCAAAATCATAAGGTTCAGTTTTCTCTAGCATCAATGTTACAAGAGTTACAGTCCTTATACCTGACTCTGGGCATCTATTTCATCAGGTCTGGCCAGTAGCCAAAACCAAACAAAAGGTAATGGTGAAAAGCATGTAAGAAACTTTAATTAGTGTAGCTACCCTAGAAAGATGAGGGAATCCATTTTGTGACCCTGTCTTTGAGGGGCTGACAAAGATTTAAGTTTTATAGATAGGGGAATGAAAGCAAGAGTTGAAGGTTTGCATAGCTGGAAGCTTTTCACAGCTGCCAAAGTAGGTGATCTTGATCAGCTATGGTGTGTTCATCATGTTCTTTGGATTGGCTAGGCAGGGACTTGTCCAAGATAAGAAAGTTGCTGTTGCCTAGGATTCAGTTTCAACTTATCACAAGATATTGATTGGATCAGACTATGTTCCTGGAATCCAAAATATCTGGAAGCAAAAAATGGATGCAAAATGGAGGCAGGAATGCCAAATCTTTAATCCTGCTTGTAGCCATCCATTGGACATTTGCAGGCAAAAGTGAAGAATTGCTCTGAAAAGTAGAGTGGTCTGTGAACAATGATCTAATTGGTGATATTGCATCATCACAAAGGGATGAAAGTATCTGTTTCATATACACATGCTCTCCACTGTAGGTAGAATCCACTTTGCTATCAAGAACAGCACAAGGCAGAAAAAAATTCCAGAGAGGTTGAGGCATATTCCACTGCTTCAGATACAGAAAACTGTGCCCATATCTGGTCTACAGATTCAGAAATGTATGCTGATTCTGAAAGAGAAGTTTGCTGATTCTGAAATTGCAAGATTCAAAAGTTCTTTAGAAGGAATTCCAGAATCTCCTACAAGCACTTCTATTACTACCAAATGGTCTTGGTTTTACTTGTAACAGTATAAGCCAGAGCTGTATAATCCATCTTGTGTTAAACATTTTTTTTTGGATTGTGCTATATTTATCCACTGTCCTAAACATGGGAGATAATAAAAATGAAACTTTAAGACTGAACTGCCTTTTACAAAGTTAAATATTAAACCAATACAAAAAGCAAAAGTTGACATTCTATTTGGCACAGTTTTAGAATTCCAATTGGTAATATATAATTAAAACTTTGATGCTATCATTGGGTGCACCAAAAATTTAAATTTAAATGAATAATGGTAGAAGTCTTATACCAGTGTCAGTATCCAGTTTATTTATATATTTTTTTTCTTAAAGTTATTACAGAATCAACTAGGCACAGTGGTTCATGCCTGTAATCCCAGAACTCAGGAGGCTGAGGCAGGAGGATTGCAAGTTTAAGGCCAGCCTCAACAACTTAGCAAGATCCTGCCACAAAATAAAATATATATATATATATATATATATATATATATATATATATATATATATATAACAGATTAGGGATATAGCTCACTGGCAAAGCACCCTGGTTTCAACTTTCAGTTCCAAGAAAAAAAAAAAGAAAGAGAAAGAAAAACAAAAAATATATTACACATTTCTTATTCACAAGAATAAATTGTGACAATTGGTAACAATGTTTTAATAATTCTCTTTGGAATCTCTGGTAAATCCATCTACAAACTTAAAGGATTCATAGCTGAATCTCTTAATATGCAAATATAGTACAGCATAGTCATTAAAAACACAAAGTTTTTAGGCTGGGGATATAGCTCTGTTGGTAGACTGCTTGCCTTGCATGCACAAGGCCCTGGGTTTGATCCCCAGCATCAAAAAAAAAAAAAAAAAAAAAACAACAAAAAAAAAGAAAGGCTTTTTGGCAAAAAAGATTAAGTGGATTTCAATCCAACCAAGTTTTCTTATATGCCATTGGTTAATCTAATTAAATTCCCCAAATTCTCAGATTTTTGAAGGGCAACATAGAAATGAGAGTGATTTTTTTTCTGTTATGCTCAAATTCGGGACCCCCAAAAGACCACCAAAGACCAAGATCAATGTAAGCAGCAAAGAGGTGTTTATTGCGAGCTAGCTTGGTCCTCCCCGCACACAGCAACTGGTGAAGCTGAGGGGCCCCGAGCCCAGGGTTTGCAGCAGTTTTATACACTCTTTGGGGACTTCACATACATCCTAGCATCTCTTAGCAAATCATCACACGCCACGGGAAAATCATAAAACAACTCTAAAACATGATTAGCACATTCACTGGCGGGAACAAGTTGGGTAGGGGTGATTGGTTAGTACAAGAGGGGGATTCATTTGAACTGATTGGTTTAAGCCAAGAGGGGTGTTCCTGCTGAACTACATGGTTTCCCAACATGTCATCAACCACCATAAACTACTGGAGGGTCATCTGACATCCCAGGTATTTTCCCTGTCTCATGCTGATTGGTGGCTGCTTGGGGGTTGCTATGGGTCCTCACATAGCCTGACTGAGTCAGGGACACCTGGCGCCCCAGATCTCTCCTGTTATTTGTATATAAACAACTCAGCAGGGTGGGTATGTGCCTAGGAGTGCTCTGTGGGTCTTTCCAAGGACAAGGGTCATGCTCCCTTCCTTGGACAGGTTTTGCTCTGAGATAGAGGCTGGTTTTTCATTTCAAGTGCAGAAAATAAATTTTACTTAAAGGATAAAACAGAGACAGACTTCTGGGGCTGGGAACAAAGGGGATCCAGAGCTAGTATCTCCAAATGAGAATTCTTTATTTTTCATGGTATTGTAGTGATAGAATTAATAATTCATGTAAAATACTTTGGATAGTACCAGATAAATAAACACTTGATTAATGTTATTATCATTCTTACATGTAATCGTCACTTGCATTTGTTACTGTTTTTGTCACTTTTTGTTGCTGTGACCAAAATAACTGACAAGAACAATATAGAGGAATAAAAGTTTATTTTCGCTCACAGTTTCTGAACTTCCGTCCAAGGTCAGTGAGTGATTCCATAACTCTGGCCTTGAGGTAAGATAGAACATCATGGTAGAAAGGAGTGGCAAAAGAAGGCAGCTCAGGAAATGTCAACCAGAAAGCAGAAGGGGAGAAAGAGAGAGCTCTGCTCATGAGGGACAAAATGTAAACCCCAAAGGCATGCCCCCCTGACCTGCTTCTTCCAGGTGTAACCCTACCTGCCCATATTTACTACCCAGTTAATCCATATACATGGATTAATCTAATGACTAGGTTAAGGCTCTCCTAACCTAATCACTTAACCTCTAGACATTCTTGGATTTTTTTTATACATAAACTTTTGGGACATGTCACATATAAATCATAGCAGGTACCTTACATAGTTTAGCTATAAACCACCTGTAAGCAACTTGTTAGATAAAACTGTGTATAATATAGCTCTTTACAATTAATAAAAAGCCTTATTTTTAAAAGAGCCTACTTATGATATGTTATACATTTATTTTTATTGTATTCTGTATTGGAGATTGAATCTAGGGACACTTTATTACTGAGATACAGAGAGAGAGAGAGAGAGAGAGAGAGAGAGAGGATCTGACTAAGTTGCTGAGGTTCTTGCTAAGTTTCTAAGGCTGACCTTAATTTCTGACCCTCTTTCCTCAGTCTACTGATTTGCTAAGATTACAGATGTGAGCCACAACACCTGGCTGTACTTTTTTTAAAAAAAAATGTTTATTTTTTTAAAAAAATTATTTGTGGGGCTGGGGATGTGGCTCAAGCGGTAGCGCGCTCGCCTGGCATGCGTGGGGCCCGGGTTCGATCCTCAGCACCACATACCAACAAAGATGTTGTGTCCGCCGAGAACTAAAAAATAAATATTAAAAATTCTCTCTCTCTCTCTCTCTCCTCTCTCACTCTCTCTAAAAAAAAAAGAAAAATTATTTGTTCTTTTTAATTATACCTAACAGTAGAATGTATTTTGATATATTATACATAGATAGAGTAAAACTTATTCTAATTAGGAGCCATTCTTGAGGTTGTACATGATGCAGAGTTTCTCACTGGTAGTATATAATGTGAATATAGGAAAGTTAAGTCTGATTCATTCTAATGTCTTTCCTGTTCCCCCTTCCCACTCCCTTTCCTCCATTCCCCTTGTCTATTCCAGTTTTTAACTGCATAGCAATTTTATGTACTTAAAGTACTCTGTACCCAAAAGATGACCTTAGCCTTATCTGGCATTTAACCAAATATGCTGTATATGTGCAGTGGTAGAGTACTTGCTTGAACAATCATGTGAAAGAATTATAAGAACTCAATTCAGGGAAAAAAAGGATGAGTGCAGAGCTATCATCTTTCTAGTTCATAGCACGTTTATAAGAATTTTGAGTACATTTCAAGGGATAGTAGAAATACAAAAAATAAACTGAGCAAGCAACATATATTGATTCACTGATATCTTTACTGCATTCAACTTAGGTATACACAAACAACAAACACCTCATTCAAGTGTGCTCTTTAGTGTTGTTTTCCAATGGGTGAAATAGTAGTTTTTATAAAGGTATTAGAATAAAATCTTTCAAAGATCCCCTAATGTAAAGTAAATTTCAAAGTCATTGGTGAAATTAAGATACCTTTGATGAGTCTAATAGAGCAAGTATTCAGTAGATATTTATTGAATCAGTTGCTTTTTTAGAGTCATTCAGCCTTTATCTGGTACTCATAGCTGCATTTATACTACTAGAAAGATTAACAGTAAGGTGAATAATCTATGAGTGCTTTAGGTAAAGAAGAAATACACTACCCAATGTAGCTGAAATTGTAGCGCTTACTTGGCTCAGTCAGGTAAGGTTGAGTCTAGAGTTCAAACAGTAATTAACATGCAATTCCTTTCCAATTTAGCCTTTGGTTGTGTTGGCATCAGTGTCAGGTTTCATGCTATGGCAATACTAGCTGCCAACAATTCCAGGATATTTATTTTTTCTAGCTTCAAATTGATGAACAAAGAGCCTACTTTTGCTTTAGAAATACACAAGTGTCCTTAACTGATGGAATCATATGACAATATCTGAATCAATAACTCCGGCCAAGAGCATGGGAAGACATTTTTGGACAGGATCAAACATATGCAAACCTGAAAGCCAAGGTAGGAGTCAAATTGAATATAAATATGCAATTAGGATTGTCATACAGAATAATATCCAGC
Organism: Urocitellus parryii; assembly: GCF_045843805.1. Taxonomy (NCBI): domain Eukaryota; kingdom Metazoa; phylum Chordata; class Mammalia; order Rodentia; family Sciuridae; genus Urocitellus; species Urocitellus parryii. The sequence goes on from NC_135547.1 coordinate 52,434,445, forward strand.
TAAGTTTACTGGAATGAGATTGAAGGAATGTGAGAAAGCTGATAAAACAAATTTCCACTAAAGTTACCAATCCATATTTATTTTATAAAATAATATTCAGGAAAAAAATTATGGATTTTGTTAGCTTGCTTAAAATGGCTCAAAGTGCTTTTAATCCTGTCTTAAATTTCTGCTGCAAGTATAATTTTATACTAGTTAAGAGCATAGACTCTAGATGTTGATATTTCTAATAGCTGGTTTTCATTAGCTCTGTTGCTTTAAAAACATTTGTGCCTAAAGACCATATTTAAGCTATTCACACTGAACTACTTTGCCCTAAACCCAGAGACTAGAAATGGATTACTCTCTTAAGGATGCCCTGAGGCAAGTTGTAGGAGTAGGTCGTTCAATAACACTTGCTGAGTTTCCTAGAGGTGAGCACATCATTCCAAGTTTAAATGGTGGGAATCATTGTTGTTGAATTATTAAAGTAGAAAGAAATGTCTGAAGACTTGCCTAACCTATTTTTATCCAGCCTCACACTGAAATGAACAATATAATTATTGTATTCTAGATACTGCTTTACCTAATTTCTTCTCATTTTTTAGGAAAACAAGTTTTAAGTTTTTCTTCAAGCATGACATAATTGAAAGCATAGTGCCACTAAATTAGGAAGGCCTGAGTGGAAATGGACCCATGCCAAATTATTTCTTACAGTGTGATTTGACACCAACAAATTCATTAGATATTTCTCATAGGGAGCTATCTTAAGTTCTAGAAGCAGAACTTGCCCTCAATACTTTTGGTTCTATCATCTGGTAAAGAATATTCTCTAGAGCAATTCCTCCAAAATATATTGTGTGGCATTCTTATGAAGCATATTTCACCCCATCCCCAGAGGTGGTTTAGTAAGTCTGGGGTAAAGCTCATGAATATGTGTGTTTTTACAAGCATTTCAGGTGATTATGAAAAAGGTAGCCCAGAAACAACTTGGGAAAGCACTATCCTAGAGCTATCAATGCATATTCTTTGTCTATACCTTCTCCAGAAATGTGAACCAAACACCTAGTTTTTAGTTGACCACAGCACTTAAAGGAGATAAGTTATCTAACATTCCAGTTCTCCTAATCCTAAAATAATTTTATGGGTATGTTCTTACTTAGATAAATGAGCCTAGTGATTAAGTTGTGGAAAGAAAGACTGATGTCATGTATACAAAATCTTGCTATGGTCTAACTATAGCATACTATTCTTTTAGTTTCTGTTGCTAAGTGTTGCAGAAGTTTTCAGTAAGTATTTTCCCTAAAAGATTCAGAATTGACTATATTTTTTTTTCAGGCAGCATGCTGGGGGCTTTTGGATTTATTTAATTATCAGAACTCTATGAAATAGAAACTAAAATTATGCTCATCTTGCAGAAGAGGAAAGTAAAAACAGAACAGGTGACTGATTTTCCCAAGGCTGTACAGTCTATATATATGAGTACTAGACAGCTCTTTGATGTACAACATGCTTTGGGTTTCCAGCAGGAAGCGTAAAGATGATGAGGGATAGTATCAAGAATGACCCGGCATAGCAATGTTAATGACAAATTCCTGAAAAACACAAATCACCTCAAGTTTGATCCAGGGTCACTCTCTAAAAGCGACCTGAGCTGAGTCCAAAGGAAGACAATCTTGGTAAATCCTACTCTTAACATTTGAGATATATATATATATATATATATATATATATATATATATATATATATATATATATATATATTTCTCTTTAGTCCTAGATAGTTCTTTTTTTCCCTCCTTCTTTCCTTCCTTTCTTTTCTTTTTGTGATATTAGTATGGATACTAACAATGGCTAAAGTTTAATTCAAAAGTTTGCTTTGCCATTAATAACCTTGAAGATGAAAACCAAACAAAGAAAGTCTACCTTAAATGAGGTCACTCCTATGAGTCATATAGATAGCATTATGGTTTGAATGTGAGGTGTCCCCAAAAGTTTATGTGTGAGACAATGCAAGAAAGTTCAGAGGAAAAATGATTGGGTTATTAAAGACTTACCTCCATCAGTGAATTAATCCCCTGATAGGATTGAGTGCTAACTAAAAGAGTGTAGGGTGTGGCTGGAGGAGGAAGGTCTTTGGTAGCATGCCTTTAGGGTATATATTCTGCATCAAGTGGAGTCCCTCTCTCTGCTCTCTGATCTTCTGTGAGCTGCTTCCCTCCACTACACTCTTCTGTAATGATATTTTGCCTCACTTTGGACCCTGAGTAATGGAGGTGGCTGTCTATTGACTGAGACCTCTGAAACCATGAGCCCCTACTTAAACGTTTTAATCCTCTACAACTCTTCTAGGTCAGGTCTTTTAGTCACAGCAGCGAAAAAGCTGACTAAAACAGATAGCAATGTTTTTCACATAGTTTTGCTTATTTATTTCAATGATTCCAGTTATAATTTTGTATATTTGGTGGATCTTGAAAAGCATAAATGGCTAGACAAAAATGAGAGCACATGATTTAATGAAATTCTAAAGTTAACTGGAAATATACTTTACATTGATTTTGGATTGAGGGATACTGAGAATCATGATGCTTGGTATCAAGGACATATTTCTAGATAATTTTATATTTTGTCCCTTTGGTAAAACAAAAGCTAAGGCAAGCTTAAACTCAGTTGTCATCCACAAAGTGGGCTACTTAATATTAGTACATATCTCATATGGTAATTGTGAGAATTATGTGTGATAGCATATGTAGTTAAGTTCCCAGCATGATGCCTTGTAAGTAGGCAATCATTGTTAACTACTAGCCAATAAATTCCAAAGCCTTCACCAAGGAAAAATAATAAACAACAAATAAACATATAGCACATGCTTCCATGTTTTGTATATTAGTTTTCTTTTACAGAGCACATATACCCTCATACATTGCAGATGCCAGTCCATTTTAGAAGAGTACAGTAAAAGTGAAAGTGTGGAAGTGAATAGTTAATATTCATAACAAAATTTGCTTTAAGATGTCCTGTGTACCTACATACATTCGTATATGGAATTTTAAAGATAGTCAGTTGAATAGATGTGTGAAAAGATTTTTAAAGGGAGACAATTTAGAAAGGTATGTACATAAAGCATCATGACTATATATAGAAGCTTTGGTGCATATGTGAGAAAAGGAATCATTTATAAAATCACTATAAGTAACTGCATTGCAGTTCTCATTAAAGAACAGAAAATTATTTCCTTCCTACTGGCCAAAATGATTTGAGTTTAAAATTTTCTATATAAATGTCTTTTATATAATCCTGTGTCCAGTTTGGCCTCCCTCAAAAGGCTTTCATATTTCTCTTATATTTTTAAATCACCGGTATGCTTGATCAAAATTGAATAATAAAGCTATTATAATTAATGCATTTGGCTACTTTTCCACTGCATAAAAAATTGGCTTAGATCAAATTCACAAATTAAAATAAATTTAATTGCAGTAACCTACAATAGCTATCAGCTTCTTTTAAAGAGCAACTCTTTCTCTTCAGAGCTCTACTGAGTATTAAACACTCCTAAAATAAAGCTGACTCAAGAGCTCTTGATTTTAACATTAGACTTTTTTCCAAATGTTTACAATAACCACTCAAAACTGTTGTGATGTTGATGCTTTCATTTTAGCTGAGTATGACCTCATCTTGATTATTTTTTAACCTGAAAAACATTATAGAGCATACACCCCTACAGTTATTGCCTGTTTAAGTAATGTTGCAGATGTCTCTAACTTAAAATAGAAAATTTGAGGCTTAGAATTTAATTACACTCCTGCAAAATATGTACAAATTGAATTCATAGTATAAGACAATATTTTTTTCAATAATGAATTTTTTTAGTCTTAAGAAAAACAGACCAACATATATACTTTCAGACGAGATTTGGTATACTTGAATCCTTAAGCCCACCATACCACCTCTTGGTAGTGTCATAACATATTACACTTGGCAAGACTACGCTACTCGGCAATAATTGTTGGCAATAATCAACAAAGATCCAAAGAAATAATTGCTTTCTTCTTTAAGAAACATGGCAATGGATGACATGTTCTAAGACAACTAATGATGAAGAACAGGTAAATTTCATTATAATCTGTGAAATTATTAGCTTTCAATAATGAATGAATACTAAACAAACCCAATAAATTGCATTGATGTCTTTCAGCTATTTAAAACATCACATGTTCCTCCCATGCTCCCCCCTCTACCCCAATATGAGTCAGCGTCCTTATATCATAGAAAACATTTGACATTTGTTTTTTGGGGATTGGCTAACTTCACTTTCTAGATAGGGAAGAGGGTGGGAGGGAAAGGGAGGGGGCAAGGGATTAGGAAGGATGGTGGAATGTGATGAACATCATTATCCAAAGTACATGTATGAAGACATGAATTGGTGTGAACATTCTTTATATACAACAAGAGATATGAAAAATTGTGCTGTATATGTGTAATAAGAATTGTAATGCATTCCACTGTCATGTGTTTAAAAAATAAAAGCAATAAAAAATAAAAAAATAAAACATCACATGTTGCTAAGGTTCTGGAACCATTTATATTAAGAAATATTTCTGGTTAAAATAATTCATGCGTGAAAGTCATGGCATCTTTTACCCTGACCACTCAACTAGGTAAAATTAAAATGTACAAAAAGAAGATAATGATGAGTAAACAGCCAGGTAGTCCCTTGATAATTATGAACAGATTGTTCATCATTTTTTGGATACTGTAAATACTTGGACTAGACTGATTTTTCACTGTCAAATTGCAATTGACGATTAACTGATAATGAAGATTCAACCTGCTATGGCTACAGAGATAAATTTAGCATTTTGAAGAACTACTATTCCACTTGACTAAAATAATGTATTATAATTTCAAGGCAGGGGCTGGGGATGTGGCTCAGTGGTACAGAGCTCGCCTAGCACATGCGAGGCACTGGGTTAGATCCTCAGCACCAAATAAAAAAATAAATAAAATATAGGTATTGTGTCCAACAAACTACAACTAAAAAAAAATTTAAAAAATAATTTCAAGGCAAATGACATGTAAGGATATAGTAATACAGTCTATATATTAGGTGAACATTAATTTTTATTTTGGTTCATCAAAAACTTAAAAGTGTTGGAAACAAAATTTCCACTGTTCTATCAAAATTATTGATTTAATTATTGGAGTTTAAAAGCCATAGGTTAACATTTCTGATTTAGTCTGAGCTTAATAAAACACTACACATTTTTCTAGTCACAGTGAATGATAAAGTTTAATCCCATAATTATATAAATAACTTTTTAAAATGTATGGTTTCTGAAAGTATTTTCTTTATGTTAATTGTATCAAAACTAATTGGCACACTTAATGCAAATTTCTTTTTTATTTGTTCTTTTCAGTTATATATGAAAGCAGAATTCATCTTGATAAAATTGTATAAACATCAAATATATCTTATTCTAATTAGGAATTAAGGCACCATTCTTGTGGGTGTACACAATGGTGGAAGTCACTTAGGTATTTTCATATATATATATATATATATATATATATATATATATAATGAATATTGTATTAGATTTATTCTACTGTGTTTCCTATTCCTATCCCCCTTTTATCCCTTCATTTCCCTTTCTCAAGTCGACTGTATTTATATTTTTCCCCTCCCCCACCCTCTATTTAGGTTTAGCTTCTACATTTCAGAGAATACATTCAACCTTTGGTGTTTTGGGATTAGTTTATTTCACTTAGAATGATAGTCTCCAGATCCATCCATTTGCTGAGAAATGCCCTAAAGTCATTTTTCTTTATGGCTGAATTATGTTCCATTGTGTTTGTATACCACAATTTCTTTATTCATTCATCTGTTGAAGGGCACCTACAATGGCTCCAAAGCTTAGCTATTGTAAATTATGCTGTTATAAACATTGATGTGGTTGTGTCATTATAATATGCTGATTCTAAATCCTTTAGATATATACTGAGGAATGGAATAACTGGGTCAAATGGGGATTTCATTCCAATGGTAAATCTCCATACTGCTTTCCAGAGTGGTTGCCTAATGCAAATTTCTGATAAACAGCCTTAAATTGAGTCATAATCTGTAGGGTTGGAAGCAGGAATCTTTATTTTAGTAAAACTTCTAGATAATTTTCATGTATACTAAAACATGAGAGTACTTCATTGGTAATTTAAGTTTGCTCATATGAGTTTCCTGTCTACAATTCATAAATTAAAATAAATAATGGAAGAAATGCTTATTAAGTGTGTAGGTTCTGTTAGATTCACCAGTTAACCCAAAATCCAAATATAATATAGTATAAAAATGTTGGGTCTGTGAAAGAAAAATTTAAAAAATGAAATCCAATAAGAAGTTTAAGTTAATAAAAGATAAAAAATCAACACATTAGGAATGTAGTCCAAAGCTATATTAAGAGAAATAAAGCAGAAAAAAAGGATAGGGAAAAGTTTTGAAATATTTAGATGGAAGAAAAGATGTATTTTTTTCTGTTTTTTTCTGCTTTTATTAGTGCATTATAATTATACACCTTAGTGAAATTTATTGTTATATATTTGTACATATACACAATATAACAATATAATTTGGTCAATTCCCTTTGTCATAAATGATATGTTTCTGTCTTCAAGTATAGAATTTAACAAAACAAAGATGACTATCTTGATTGTCAGTAAGCTTGTAAATGAGGTTGTCAGATCCCTCACAGTGGAAACTTTTATAATAGGATGATCTAAACCAGGCATGGTAGTGCAGGTTTGTAATCCCAGTGACTCAGGAAACTGAAGAAGGAGAATCATAAATTGGAGGCCAGCCTCAAAAACTCACGGAGACAGTCTCAATATAAAAAAAATTAAAAATGATTTGTAATGTAGCTCAGTGGTAGAATGCCCCTGTGTCCAATCCTTGGTACAAGGGAAAAAAAAAGGCAAGATGCATGTTGAAATGCTAAGTAGAGCAAATCCTCTTAACAAGGTTACCGGTTGAGGTGAAATATTCTATTTTTTTCCAATTAAATTCAGGAAGTTATCACAGTAAACTAACAACTGATTGGAATGCCTCTATTGTGTAAAGAATGAAAATAATGTAGGAGCTCATTCTTTCTCCCCCAACTGCCTCTCTCTCTTTTTCTTCTTTCTTACTTGTTATTGGGGATTGTTAAAACCAGGTGACTTTACCACTGACCTACATCTCCACACCTTTTTATGTTTTGAGACAAAGTCTCTCTAAATTACCCAGCGTGGCCTCAAACTTGTGATCCTCCTGCCTCAGCCTTCTTGTATAACCACTGCACACAGCAGGAGTCATGTTTGTTAATGATAATGGAAATAAGATGATACATGAGATAAGCTCTTATCAGAGGCTTTATTGTGTTCTTGTCTCTTGTGTCTTTATATGAGAGGATTTCAAGCAAGACACAAGAATCAGTATAACAAACTTTGTTACAAGGAAAGGGGGGAAGCACCCTTAAGGGAGAGATTAGGTCCTCTCAGATTAGTGACAACTCATTTCTTTGTGAGCTTGGTTTCATTGGGGTAGGAAGGGAGGTTTCTGGAGAATCTCACCCAAGCACTACTTCTTAACTTTTGACTGAGGATAGGATTGAGTTTTTAAGTGCCTACTGCACATGTTTTTACCTAAAGGCATCTCTCTGTCATTTGAATTTGTGGAAAAGGTCACAAAATCCCTCTTTCATTCAGGTCCACACTGCATCAGGGTAACCTGTGTTGTTTTTTGGACCTGTGTTCATCATCCCTAAGAAAGAAGGACAACCCTGGAAATAATAAGCTTGTTGGTCAAGGGTTTATAGTAACATACTTTTATTTTTTTAGACCACAGCTGAGTTAGAATGGCTTGTGTGAGCTGTTTCAAAGAAAATCATTCTAGAGCACATAGACTCATAGAATTGAGTCTCAACCTCTGTGTTTACACAGCTCATGTCTACCTCCTAACCGGGTAAGATGCTTCAGGCCAACATGAAAAGAGACATATATAAAATAAACATATAGAGAAAAATACATGTCAGTAAAGAATTGGTATTGGAATTTTTGAGTTGTATGATTCAGGATCTTTAAGATAGAGAAATTCAGAAAATTGTTACAGATATATTTACTTGAAAATGAAGCTGTCCTGCTAACTGGTTACATTATTAATCTGATTACATTACATATAGTTTGTAATGTATTATATTCATTCTCTATTTAATAAACCATGAGTTATATGTTGCATCTCTACCAAGAAAGAGGGTAGTAGTCAATTAAAACCAGCTGTTCTCTGTCTTTCATAATCACAGCATTCAATTTGTAATTAGGCAAAACAGCATGATCTGATAGTGCATAACAGAAAGAACAATCATTTCTCTGTAATAAACTAAAAGAACCAAAGCTGATTTAAGAATCAGACTATTCTGCAGTGAAGTGCATGTAAGGTTCCAGCCTACCCTATTAGGGACTATTAAAAATTTACAGTACTTGATTGAATTAGCTAAGACACTTGCCTTCCTGCCTTGCTTTTCCTAATTAGTGGTAATTGAGTTTTTCATAAATAGAAGAAAAGTCTAATCCTCTAGAAAATAGCATTTGATGAAGAGAACAAAAGTTATTACAGAATGCACAAGAGGTACTAATGAATATGCCTCATCTATCATCCAATCCATGCCCACACTGGTTTAGAATGTGCAAAAATATAGATTTAAGCACTTCTCATGAAATTATAATCCCATGATCAACACAAATAAAATGTTTCACTCTATCATATTGCAATCATAGTACCACCCAACAGGAATATAATACATATTGAATATTTAACTTTACATATTCTTAGCCATTTAAAAACAAAGAAACTTATGAAATTAATTATATTATGCTTTACTTAATCTAATATATATCCCAAATAGTATCTTCTATCCTGTGACATTAGTCTCATTTAAAGTTCATAATAATTATATCGTTCTAGTGGTTACCATGATGGAGAGCATACTGATAATTTATTAAAAACTAAACATATACTAATATTAGTTTTTTACAAACTTTTACACATCTTGGGAGAAAGTACTTCAAATTTCATATTTTTAATTTTAATAATTAATTAATTAATAATTAAAAATTATTCTAATTTATTATATATGACAGCAGAATGCATTAATCTCTAAGAATATTTTCAGTTCTATTTGAAAGTGATATTATTTGCCATTAGTGATTTTTAATTCTAACTGAACATAATGCCAATGATGTTTGGATGACAGAAAATAAATAGTGGAGTCATCACACACACACATTCACACACACAAAGCAAAGATATTTGGGAAATGTTTTCAGTAGTTTTCATTTAGTCAAATTGATCAAATTTACACAAATAGATGCAAGTTGTGTCTGTACTTTCCTTGTTTCTTTCCACAGGATTAATTATAATGCTCTAAATAGACTGAGTATTCAATGCATTGTTTGGTCTTTCTGAAATTTATTTCTGCCCTCAAAGATACCAGGCAATTTGTGCTGGAGATGTAGCTCAGTTGGGAGAGTGCTTGATTCACATGCATAAGACCCTGGGTTCAATCCCCAGTGCCACACACAAAAAAATACCAGGCCTATAAAGTTATTAAAACTTGTGTAAAAGTACCACACTGGGGACTACCAGGACATACTAAAAATAGAAAATGTGTTCTGGTTGTCTTTTTACTTTGACTTTAATTCTCTGCTAACTTGGTGGGAATGTGGGGAGTGTTTATCACTTTAGATTATAACAGAAATTATCACACATAATTTAGAAAAGGGGGTGTTCATCTTCTCAGGTCGGTCATATATATTGGCATGAGCTCACAATTTTGTATCCCCATGTGGTGGAGAAGAGAGAGAGAGAGGGAGAGAGAGAGAGAGAGAGAGAGAGAGAGAGAGAGAGAGAGAGAGAGAGAGAGAGAGAGAGAGAGAGAGAGAGAGAAAGAAGAAGAAGAAGAAGAAGAAGAAGAAGAAGAAGAAGAAGAAGAAGAAGAAGAAGAAGAAGAAGAAGAAGAAGAAAAGAGAAGTGAAACAAGATGTTTTCTCTCTTTTTATAAGGACATTAATGCCTCATGAAGTTTACACCCTTGTGACCTAAGTTCCTCCCAAAGGTCCCTTCTCCTAATACCATCATGTTGGGTGTTAGGACCTCAGCATATACAGTTTGAGGAGTTATTTTTTTTGTCCACAGATATTGTGATATCATAATAAACACTAAATAAATGGCAGTATTTTCCACATTTTTTTTGCTACTCCAATTTAAACTACCACTCTAGATATATGCAGGGAAATGATATGGATGGGGTATTTGGGGATAATGTTGCAAAGCATTTATTCTTTATATGAATCATCTAAGTAAGTAAGACATGTATCTTAGAACTATATATAGTTATAAAACAAAACAACAGATAAAAGTTGTTGATATTCTATTATATATTAGACATTATTGTAGGAACTTTGTTTTACATTTTAATGAGCAAAATGGGCAACATAATTAGGAGTGTTGAAATAAATACTGTTTAATCCTATATGAAACAAAAGTTGATGCTGGCCCATGTAAACAAATAGGATAGTTGGTAAAATAAAATTTTAAATCATTTATTTTGATTTGAACCTTTAAAAATCTCTTAAGACTAAATAAATGTGGCCAGCATGTTGTTGCACACTTGTAATCTTAGTGGCTCGAAAGGCTGAGTCAGGAGGATTTTGAGTTCAAAGCCAGTCTCAGCAAATTAGCAAGGCCCTAAGCAACTTACTGAGAACTACCCTGTCTCTAAATAAAATATTTAAAAAGGGCTGGGATGTGGCTCAGTGGTTAAGTATCACTGAGTTCAAGCCCTGATACCAAAAATAAAAGACTATGAATTTAATACTAATTATTTTATTAAATATAGTCTTTTCATGTATCTGTTGCTAAAAGAGAGGAAATAACCAAACTTGAATACTTAAAGGAGAAATCACATATGACTATATGGAAATCATTAAATTTAAAAATAAAGCTTAAGACATTTTTCACAGTACAGTTTATATTTGTGGTAAAGGAGCACATATCAAATAAGGAAAAATATTCAGTTACAACTAATTTTTCTAATGGGTATATCATATGAAAACTGCCTCAAAATCAGACCTATTCAGATAATGATAACAGTCCTTTGTTCTGTTTTTTTTCTTTTCTTTTTTTAAGTTTCTAATGAAATGATAACTGGCAATTGGCCAATTGCTGTTCAAGTAAGTGGGCAGGCAGAGCCATTTGGGAGTTACAGATTTATCTCCTAAAATGGGAACTATCTCATAATTTTTTGGCCCTTAGCCTTAAACCTTTCTCTGAGCTAAAACCAATGATTATAGAAATGATTTGCTTCAGTGAAGACTTCTCCCAGAGAGGTCAAAAGTCGATCATTCAAATGGCCTTGACAAACCTACTAATATCTCTCGAAGGTCGCTCTTTTTTTTTTTTTTGACCATTTTTGTAAATAAAGTTTTTATTTTATTTTTTTTATTGTTGGTAGTTCAAAACATTACATCTATTTTGATATATTTCACAGTTTGATTCAAAAGGGTTATGAACTCCCATTTTTACCCCGTATACAGATTGCTGAATCACATCAGTTACATCAATTACATTTCCATTGATTTACATATTGCCATTCTAGTGTCTGATGAATTCTGCTCTCTATCCTATTCTCTACTATCCCCCCTCCCCTCCCCTCCCCTCCCCTCTTCTCTCTCAACCCCCTATGGATGACACCAATGTCATGCTGACTAGCCAAGGTAAGAACAACTTGCTGTTAACATAATTGTTCCAAGATAGAAATATCTAATTACATAAAGTCATAGTCTCCTGAAGCAGTTATTGCTGAAATGCATTTATTTCAGTTTGAAACTGCCTTTGATATTCATTGGCTCTGACAGTATGATAAAAACTAGTTTCAGTGGCATGCCCAACACTAATTATATTAGATAATGAAGTGTGCATGTTTTCTTCCAACATATTCCTAATCATTGGATTCAAAGTATGTACACAGAAGCAGATGCTATAAAAATATCTACCAGTAGTAGCATTTATGCCCTGTCCAATATTCTGTTATTTATAAAGTCTAGATATCAAGTATACTATATATGAATACATATCATGTTATAAACCTTTATGAGCAATATACCTCTTTAGTAAGATCAGTGAATGAACAAATCTGTGATGATGCATGCCAAATAAACTTCTGATGCTAATAACATTGCTACAATTTTGTTTTTATCTTTGCTAAAGGTAAGTATGTTTTAGATTGCATTCATGATCCTACTTGTTCTTTTTAACAAAGCATTTTCATTCTATAAGTTCAAAATGATTTACAGAAGCACACATGAATACTCTTCGTAATGATTCTTACTTATGTTACTTATTCTTACTTTAAAGTCTAGAAACCATCCTTAAAAGTCTGAAATATCTTTTCAGATAAACAAATGGTTAAAAGGTAAGAACTATCACTCCATCCATTTTGCTGTGACTTTATGAGTAACAGGCCTATTAGCACTTAAGAACAATTCTTTGCCTGCACTTAGACAATTTGTTTTTTGTTTGGTAATTTTTGTACTGAGACCACCCAAGATCTTACCAATAATGACTATCCTGAAGCATTTGATGTTGGAATATCTGATGTGTAGGAAGGAAATTGCATATAGACTTAGAACATGGTAGTTTTACAACTAAAACTTAGGCATAGACAATTCTTTGCCTTTCTGATATTTTTAACATGATTACAGAAGTCAGAAACAGATGATATTTCCCCTAGTAAAAACACGTTGGTAATATTTTCCAGGCCCATAGAGACCAATATAAAAGAAAGAGATGTTACAGGGATTCTTTCCAGAAATATAAGGTAGCCCAGAGGCATTCTCAGGTGGTATCAACCTCTCTAATATAACAATGTTAGACAAGCTCGTATATGAGAGAACTATAGAAAAATATAGAAATTTTGGAGTGAAATAGAGGACTCAGTTCAGAAGTTGTGGTTAGTTTCTAATTACAAAATGATATAGAGACTCTATTTTTACTATGTATTCATTCATTGGGACTTAATGAATTTGTTACAATACTTATTTCCCTATAAGAAAAAAGTTGATTGAATTTATAACCAAGGAGTTAATCAGATTAAGGATGATAAAATGTCCTTTGACTATAATATCAAAACATATACTTAAGCCTGAGCTTGTTGAATGCAGGCTGCCTTTCTCTTTTTATTCATTGAACCTTCTAATGTGTTTCACTTTTCTATAGATATTGTGGAGGGAAGAATAAGATCCTCTCCAAAGATGTCCATATTCTAATTCTCTGAATCTGTGGAGTATATGACCTTACCTGGTAAAGAATAATTAAGGTTGCAGAAGAACTTAGGTTGCTAATCAGCTAGCTTTCAAGTCGGAAGGTTATGTTGTATCACTGGGTGATCCCTATATAATTACAAGTGGAAGAAGAGGACAGACTCCATCAGAGGGAAGCTATGAAAGAAAGACTTGATCTGCCACATGTAGCTCAAAGATGGAGGAAGCAGGCCAGGAGTCAAGGAATATTGGTGATCTCTAGAAACTGGAAAAGGCAAGTGTGTATTGTCTTCTAGAAATTCCAGAAAGGAACATAGCCCTGCTTGGTTTTAGCACAGCGAGATCCACATCAGACTTCTAATGTACAGAAGTGTCTATAACAATTTTTTGTTGTTTTAAGACACTGATTTGTGGTAAATTAGTACATATAATTTGTGGAAACAACCAAAACCAGGTACTTTCTTTCCATTTTAGTTCTTAATTAATTTAAGATGCCTTCCAACTTCAACCATGGAGTGAGTATTTTAACCTAGCATTAGTTTTGGTAGTGGTGATTTTGTTTGCCTTTTAATCTATAGAATACTTGAAAGCAAAATTACTAAAGCTAAATTGAGAATGATCTTTGGGTTTGACCTTGTACTTAAAAAAAAAATCCTGAAGCAAGTACATAGAACTCATGGAAGGACTTCACAACTTAGGTGATACTGACATTTGGGGTGAGGTAATTCTTTCTTGTGGGGACTTTTCCTGTACATTGTATGATGCTTATTACTATCCCTGGCTTCTACCCACTAGATGTTAATATCACTTCACTGCTCTCCTCCCCAGTTATGAGAAGCAAAAATATCTCCAGACATTAACTAATGGCTCTGGGAAGTCAAATCTCCTCTTCTCACTGAGCACTACTACTTAAGGAGAAATCACTAACTTAACAATAAAATGAGCAGAATTTTCTTAAAGTGGTAATGGTTGTTAAACATTCATAATTATTTTAAGAGTCATTAAAATGTCAGTTATTTATAGTCCAATCATATTGAAATTATGATTTTTGAATTCAGAGGTTTTACAGTGTTGTTTATACTTTCACTACCCTATCTAGATAGCAACAATCAATTCTGTGTATGAAGTGTGACTTTTTTCCCTATGGATATATAAACAGTTTTGTATAGTAGTTAGATGGGAATGACACTAAAGCATTTCAACCAAAGATTAGTGGCAAAAACTGCTGAAATTTATTTCCAGCTTACCTCGGGGTGTCTAAGAAATTCAGAGAAGTCATTAGTTACATTCTTTCTCACGTTTTCATCCTAAGACTACATAATATGCCTTCTTCTTTAAGCTATCATTTTTTACTGACATGTTTTACTGATAGGGCATTGGTTCCTGAGAAATCAATAATGTATGATCATTACTGGAAAACTAGAGTCTATCCTTTGAATAATTGTAAGGTAACAGGGCCTGAGACTTAATGGGAAATTATACATAAGAATGCTTGTAATATTACTCTTCGTTAAGATTTTAAAAAATTATAATTCTAATATTTAAAATTTTACCTGGAACTATATAGCACTCATAGAATTCATTCATTAATTGGATGCTGAATTTATAATGTGCCTGTGGATTTAACTCATACTGCTGAGAACTTTGAGTTCATTTTCTGTTCTTAGTTATGAAAAAGAAAAATACACTCATGACATTTGTTAGTAGATATAAGCATTGATTAAATAATTTTGTAATTTATTTTTTCTTCATATTTTACTGGTGCGTTACAGTTTTATAATTTGATGGAATTTATTGTTTACACAATATAACAGTATATTTTGGCCAAAATCAGTCCCCAACCTTTCCCCCTTCCTAAAATTTATTTTTTATTTTTTTTTAAAGAGAGAGAGAGAGAGAGAGAGAGAGAGAGAGAGAGAGAATTTTTAATATTTATTTTTTAGTTCTCGGCGGACACAACATCTTTGTTGGTATGTGGTGCTGAGGATCGAACCCGGGCCCCACGCATGCCAGGCGAGCGCGCTACCGCTTGAGCCACATCCCCAGCCCCCTAAAATTTATTTTTGCAAATTTAAATAAAGTTTATTTTAAACTAATAACTAATAATATATTGCACATATTTATTGTGTATCATATGTTTCTGTATGCATATACATTGTGTAATATTTTGATCATGGTAAACAATGAGTGTTTCTTTATGTTGAAAACATTCAATATCCTTTCTTCCAGATTTTTACAGTGTATAGTATATTGTCTCTTGTCTCCCTTTTGTACAATAGCACACCAGAATTTCTTACTTCTATTTAAGTATAACTTAGTACCCACTGCTCAACCTTTCCTCATCTTGCCCTCCCTACTACAGTTCCTGGCCTCTGGTAATAGGATTTTACTCCAGTTTCTATAAATAGACTTTTTTTGGATTTCACATGAGTGAGATCATGCAATACTTTCCCATCTATGTCAGGTTTCTCTTAATATAATTATCTGTAGCTCCATCCAAGTTATCACAAATGAAAGAATTGCATCTTATTTATGATTGAAAAGTATTTCATTGTGTATGTGTACCTCATTTTCTTTACTTATTCATCAGCTGATGGATACACACATTGTTTCCATTTCTTAGCTATTATGAATAGTGGTGGCATGAACAATGCAATGCAAATGTCTCTCTGACATACTGACTTTCATTTCTTTGAAAGTATATCCATACTGGTATTTCTGGATATGTGATAGTTATCTTTTTAATTTTTGAGCAACATTTATATTGTTTTTCATAATGTCTATAGTAGTTTACATTCACACCAGTAGTGTGCAGGGTTTTCTTTGTCTCCACATTCTCACAAGCTCTTCTTATTTTTTGTCTTTTTGATACCAGCAATTTTTACTGGAGTGAGGTGATATCACTTTATTTTTTTGATTTGTATTTCCCTGATACTTAACAATGTTATATATTTTTCATATATCTAGATTATTTGTTTATCTTCTTTTGGGTAATGTACATTTATGCCTATTTATAAATAAGCTTATTTATTGATTTTGATATTAAGTTTTGCAGTTTCTTACAAATTTTGATACTAACACTTTGTCTGAATATTGTTTGCAATTATTTTCTCTAATTCTCTAGGCCATCCCTTCACTCTGCATATTGTTTCCTCTCTTGTGGAGAAGCTTGTTAGTTTGATGTAATATCATTTGCCTATTATTTTGTTCCCTGCACTTGATTGGTCTTATCCAAAACATCCCTGCCCCTTCCAATATCCAGAAGTGTTTGCCCTGTGTTCTTGTCTAGTAGTTTTATAATTTCAGGACTTACATTTAAGTCTTTTATTCATTTTGAGTTGGTTTTTGAAAGTCGTAAAAGACATTACTTTTTTTTTGCATGTTGGATATCCAATTTTCCCAGTATAATTTATTGAAAAGATTATCTTTTCTCTGTTGCTTGCACTTAGCACTTTTACTGAAAATGAAATAGTTGCAGATGTGTGGGTTTACTTCTGTGATCTCTGCTCAGTTCCATTGATCTATGTTAGGATTTAGATATAAAGTGTCTCCCAAAAGCTCATGTGTGAGGGTATGGGGTTGTGGCTCAGCGGTAGAGCACTTGCCTAGCACATGTGAGATGCTGTGTTTGATCCTCAGCACCTCATAAAAATAAATAAATAAAATAAAGGTATAAATAAAATAAAGTATCCAATAAATATTTGTAGGTATTGGGTACTTTAAAAAGTAGTTGTTATTAGTTTTCCTTTATCTGCAACTAAAAAAAGTATTTAAAAATTAAAAAATGCTTATATGTGAGATAACATAAAAATGTTCAGAGTTTAAATTATTGGAATATGAGAGTTTTAACCTAATCAGTGCATTAATCCACTGACAGGAATTAACTGAGTGGTAACTGTAGGCAGGCAGGGTATGTCTAGAGGAGGTAGGTCCCTGGGAATGTACCTTTGAGATATATATATTTGTCCCTGCTGGTTAAGAACTCTCTTTCCTTTCTGTTGGCCATGTCCTGACTCATCTCTAACCCAGAGCAATAAAGTCTATGGAATAGGACTTATAAAATCATGAGCACTAAATAAACTTTTCCTCCTCTATGTTTTTTCTTGTCAGGTCCTTTTTTTTTTTTTTTTTTTGGCAGGGAGGGGTATCGAGGATTGAACTCTGGGCATTCAACGAATGAGTCATATCCCTAGCCCTATTTTGTATTTTATTTAGAGACAGGATCTCACTGAGTTGCTTAGTGCCTCACAATTGCTGAGGCTGGCTTTGAACTTGATATCCTTCTGACTCAGCTTCCCAAGTTACTGGGATTACAGGAGTGAGCCACCATGCTGGCTCTTATCAGGTTTTTCAGTTACAGTACCAAATAAATTGGCTTAAACAATCTATGTGTCAATTAACTATTTTCATGGAGAGAAAGTTAAACTCTTTCTGGTCATCTTTCTCCATATTGAGTCAAGACTATAAGTATGACTAGAAGAGTGGTAAGGTGAATTTCCTATATTGCTACTGATGATCTCTACAGCCTTAAAACAAATGGCACTCTTGAATCTGTCTGAACCTCAGTATTATCATCTATGAAATTACAATATAAATAACTAACTTGTAGGGTTATTATGAAGATTAGAGGAGAAAATAGATGCTTATACAACACCTGCTATGTGCAACATGTATTTTAGTGGTTAAATGTTTGAAGAATGCTAAGGCTCAAATCCTGCATCTGCTACTTAGCTGTATTAACTTGGAAATTTTTACTAACCTCTTATCTTTAGTGTCCTTATCTGTAAAATTGAGAGATAATTAGTACTTAAATTTATAATTTGTTTTAATGATTATCTAAAATGATGATCAAAATTTTATTATATTGCATGACATATAGTACATGCTTAATAAATATTTGTAGTTATTGGGTACTTTAAAAAGTAGTTGTTATTAGTTTCCTTTATCTGATTCTAAGATTCTTCTAGGCTATTCTTTGTAATCAATAAACTCCCTAAATGGTCAAGGAAGAATAAACTTGCAAAGTACAGCAGTCTAAGATGAGAGTGCCGTTAATTTTTGTGTGAGATGTTTTTGAAAACTTTTCTTTAGGGAATAACTTAATAATTTATGTTGCAATGAATAGCTTCCATGTGATCTTAGTGATGATGCCACCTTAATACAGCACAATGTTCTCTATGTAGATGTTATATGTTATGATTTGGTTCTGGTTTTAGTGTCCCCAAATACTTCTTATATTCAAATTTATATTATCTTATATTCAAATTTAAACCCTGTTATGAGGTATTAAGTGGGTGAAACTTAATGTAACTATGGTATTTAGAGGTGAGGCCTTTGGGAGGTGGTTAGCATTAGATAATGTCATGATAATGAAGCCCTCATAATTAGATGCTGGTGGCTATATAAAAAGAAGGAGAAAAAAAAGAGATAAACCCACAGATATACATAGGTGTACTCCCTATCTCTTGCCATGTGATATCCTGTACCACTTCAGACTCAGATAGCAGAAAGGTCATCACCAGACGCAAGGCCTTAAAACTACAAGAACTGTGAGCTAAATAAACCTATTTTCTTTATAAAGTTAGTCTGTCTCAGATATTTCATTATAGGAATGAAAAGCTGACTCATACTCTATAACTGCTCAACAAGAAGCATACTTCACCTGTTTTAAAATAGTATTGAACTATGAGTCAGAAAAAAAATCTGGGTTCTGGTCCTGATCTATTACTTATTAGTCATGCAATCTTTTTTAAGTTACAAGGCATCTCTGAATGTGTTTCCACATTTATAAAAGAGAACACTATTATTCTTGTTCTAAGAGTAAATGAGTTATTTGTGAAAACACTTTGAGAATGTAAGTTAGTGTTTGAATTGTTATTTAAAAAGTACACAATCTTGAAAAATAATCAATAAGAAAGAAAATAACAAAAACATAGTTTTTCATATGTAAGAAATCAAAATATCAATATATTTGGAATTCATATCTTCCAGTATTGAAGTTTGAAACTTTTGTTTGCCATACCACAACCAAGTTCTGGCTTCCAAATTCCCTTGAGAAAGAGATGGTTATAACAACTAAATGGTTTTTCTGTCCTTTCTCTTCTGTGAATCACTTCTAGTACCAGAGACAAGAGAAAAGAAAACAAACATACACACAGCTTTTCCTGTGGAACTAATGTGTGTGAAAAGCAGATTCTGCATCTGATGTGTGGCAAAAATGAATTTGAACAGCTAAGAGAAGATTAAGGATTAGGTGCTACTGGCTATTTACCCTCTTTTCAGGGTGACTGCACCAAGTGAGTTTTATTCTCCATCACCTTGACACCTTTGAGTTTAAACCAGTCTACCATGAGCTTGTGGCCCATATAAAGTGCCTCAAGACAGTTTTCTTATGCAACACATTGTCTTTTTTTCTTTCTCTCTTGACCGTAAAAATAATTTCCCAAGTGACACTACTACCATAGCCTTCCTTTCATATATGTTGCAATCATATTTTCTCCCCCAGGAACAAGTACTTGTTTAAAATTAAAATGTGTTATGTAAGAGATTCAGTTGTTTAGCCAGAAAAATATAGAAACATTTTTCTTGAAGTCAGTAACATTTGAGGCCTGCTATAATTTCCTGGATTCTGTCTATCATTTTCTTTGAGGGTTGACTGAAACCTAGCTCCATTTTGCTATTGGAATGCATTGGCAGGTTTCTGACAGGTTTCAGACAGGTTTCCCTGCCCCTTCTATAGAATGATATTACTAGTTCCTTCTGAGTATTTTGCTTGTGATATCTTTTTACAGTAACTTCTCATTTCCTTGTATAGCCATTGTTTGAAACTGTATTATTTCTGATCAGTTTATTTTTATGAGGACAGGGCAGGAGAAGCAACATGTAGGAATATCATTTTCATAAGGATATGTGGGTCAATGATAGAGTATAGGAGATGGCATCTGCCTGGACTTGATAGACACATCATTGAGAATAAGGAGAGAGGTAAGTCTTGTTCTCTTCAGAAGTATCTCCTCTTCAATAAAGGACAGCAGCCAACTTTTCTTATTGCAATGGCTTTCTAGGGTTTATTTTCCTAGGGTTTGTTTCCCCAGGTTTTCTTCCTATTGGGACAAGTTAAAACTTCCCTGTGGCATTTCCGAAATAGCTATGTTATTCAAGGACAAAAAATAGGACTTGTATAATCAGCAACATGATTTCCTAATCTAGGTTCTTACTTTGAGTAGTAGTCTTTGAATCAGAGATGGCATTATGGTAATTTATCTATGTTCTTTTTCTGTATTTACCCAAATTTTCTAATGAGAAAATCAGAAATATAACATATAAGGGAAATGCTATTTTGCCATCTTTACCTGGAGTTAGCATTTACATAAGTGTCACTTTCCTTTTATTTTTCCCTCCCATAGTTTCCTTTTTAGAAGTTGTAGTGCTTATTAACACTTATCTTATATTTCCCCTGAAGTAATGTCTTTTCACTTCTGAATAGATCCTGTCCCATTGAAAGGATAAAAGAAACTGAAGTTAAAATGTAAAGGACCAGGTATTGTTAAGTTTCTAAGCTACACTCAAAGCCTGAAATTCCTGTGGCTGTTAGGACAATTCCCGGGACTGCCCATTAGATAATCCCCCCTGACCACTTAGTTGTTTAACAACTTGGACCCAGTGCAGCTCAGCAAGGTAGGCACCTCAGGGCCTAAACCAATCAGTTTGAATGTCCACCCCGCTTTAGGACTGACCTATCACCCCGCCCAACCTGTTCCCGCCAATGAATGTACTAATCATGTTTGAGAGTTGTTGTTTGATTTTCCCATGCCTCATGATGATTTGCTCTGATGTATGCAAAGCCCCCGCCCTCCCCAAAAAGTGTACTTAAGCACTGCTCAACCCCTGCTCGGGGGTCTTGGCCGCTCTCCCTTCTTGAGTGAGCCCGGAGCCCCAGTGCGCTGGATCTTCAATAAACCCCCTTTTGCTGTTGCATGAGTTCGTCTCTTGGTGGTCTCTTCCTCCGTCGTTCGCCGGTCCCTTACACCATGAGCAGTGCTTATTGGTATAATGTCACCCTCAGAAACTTTCATTTACCTTGGATATTATCATGCCTCTAGATGAAAAATAAGAAGAAAGTGTTTTGTGATTTAGTATCATGTATTTGGCTTCTTCTTATAAGATCTCTGAGAATGGGAAGCTTGTATTAGTTGGTTACAGGTGTGCCGCAGTCTGGCTGGGCACAAATAACCAAGCCGCCACAAAGCCTTGTAGATTCAAACAGCAACTCTTTATTCCCCAACTCTCACCAGCACTGCACACACCACACGGGAACACACTCCCTCCACAGGGCTCCGGGCTCCGTCCAATCTCCCTGAACCCCCTCGAGAACTCACGGGAACTCCAAAGTAGTGGGCGTCAGAGGCGGCAAGAGCGACCCTATTCCCAGACAGTAAAGGTCAAATATACAATACAATCAATCCAGTATCACAGCAGTTATATATAGCTTAACTCAAATCATCATCTCAATGGTTCGCTGGCATCACCTTTCAACCATTCCCTTTGGCAAATGACAGGCATCATTCTGACTGGGCTGTGGCTCTCAACACAGGTGTTTTGTCTGCATTAGTATAATATGCCATATATGATATACATTAATAAATGCATTGAATGAATGCCTTAGGATTCTGAAAAGTGTATTGAAGCCTAAATTGAGGCTCTAGAAGCTATGTTATTACTGGGGGTAAGGTTCTATAATACAAGATGTTCTTATTAAATGGCAGGGTATGAATTGCTTTCTGAAAAAGCTTCAATTCTGCAAAT
This sequence comes from Urocitellus parryii, assembly GCF_045843805.1. NCBI lineage: Eukaryota > Metazoa > Chordata > Mammalia > Rodentia > Sciuridae > Urocitellus > Urocitellus parryii. The sequence continues at coordinate 52,456,573 of NC_135547.1, forward strand.
TTGAGACTAGAAAAGCAGGCACATAATTCAACAGTTTAGCTTCAGCTTAGTGTTTCACTCTTTTCAGAAGTGTACTGCTGTCATTTGAGACCTGCCTTAGCCTATACTGCCCCAAAAAGCAAAGTATGAGCCATGGGATTTTGTGTAGATAGTTTATTTTTGCAAATGAATACAAGGGAAAAGAGTGAGGACAGAGATAAGAGAGAAAGGCATCATGTTTCAACAAAAAACACAATAAACAGAGAACAAAATATATAGAACAACACATATTTATTAAAACTTTTGTTTGTACACCTGGGAATCATAGAACAAATAAGGATATTCAAAGTGACCATGTTAAAGGAAAGAAGATATGACTCAAAAAAGTTGATGTTGTTATTGATAAACAGCTTTAGTTGGGGAAAATGAGACTAAAATGTAGACAAAAATGAGTTGTGATTTAATATTCCTGGTAGAACTGATTATTCCCCATCCATTTTTCTCTTGATCTCCTCATCTCTCTTTCTCCATACCTCTACTTTCTTCCTCCCAGAACATACAAATCTGCATGACATGTGAATGCACATGTCTAAACACACATAAACATTTTTGGGGGGGGACTCAAGAAGTCTAAATTAAAACACAGGTCCATTTATCATTAGAAGGTCACTATTTGTTTTCCCTTGAGTCAGCCTGTACTTTGGTCTAACTTTAGTATTAGACACTGTCATTGGTTAAATTGGCCCACAATTTAAAAAAATATTGTGTATGTTTTTACTTGGCTCATAAATTTTAAGTCAAACATTTCTGCTTTGTTCTATATTATATTTCACTAAGATATAATGCACTTTTAAATATTGCTCAGTCATTAGAGAATTTATTTGCATATAAGCAAATAACTAATGTTTTGTGAAGAAAGGAATGAAAAAGAAAGACTAATTTAGAGGTTTCTAAATTGGGTTACTGAATGGATGGTGGTAACATTGAGATATGGAATAAAGAGTATTTTTTAACAAAAGATACTTGTGTTTGTTTTAGACTTTCTTATTTACAGGTGCTTATAAGACAGAGTTGTCTTTCTAGTTAGAATTGGTAGATTTTAGTCTTGAGTATTGCAGATTGATGTAGAGGCCAGACATTTAGGGACCATTGGTACATAGATGATAGTTCCAGTTTTAATTATGGGTAAATATGACCAGATAGACTGTATGGAATTAGGAGTGAAGAGGTCTGGGATTGAAAACTTGGGAAATTACAACACTTAAGAGAGTCAGTAAGAGAAATAATGAAGTAAGGATTTTTTATAAGAGAGCAAAGTCAACAGGATCAAATGTCAATGAGAAGACTTAAATAGGGAGATAAATAAAAAGAGACCATTTATTTTGGACATCAGACTAATGGTTTCAGTAGAGTTTTGAAAGTGTAGCTCAGTGGTTGAGAGCTTGCCTAACATGTGTGAGGCCCTGAGTTCAATCCCCAGTATTGCAAAAAAATAAAATGAAAATAAAAATTAATAAAAAAGTGGAGGATGCTGTCTACTGGAGCAGGAGGTAAGATTTTAAATGGAACTAAAAATCATAGGGTATATAGAGAAAGAAATGTCAATATAAGCACATACACGACTTGTCTCTTTTTATAGTAGAGGGAAGACATGAGATAATAACTGAGCCTAACAAATTGGTTTTAATTTTTATTATTTTCTAAAAGTCATTGAGATAAATTACAAAATAGTAATTTCCTAATAACTATTAAGAAAACATAGAAACTATGTTCTACATTATGTAATTTTAATTTGCCTTTATTTCTGGGAATTTTTTTAATGTAAAGCTTTTTTCAACATTTTTGCACAGTGCACCTTTATCTTAACATGAAAGTGAGATTGGATTTGAAATTTGCTATATTTTAAATGTTTATATATCTTTCACTAAATTATGTTTATAAAACATTTATCCTGGGAGAGAACATATTATTGACACTGCACATGTTATACCCTTTGTGAAAGAGAAATGTTCAAAACTTTACACGGAAAATGGGTTTGAAATAAGGATTTTAATGACAAGAAAGTCAACATAGATTTTGAAATGACAACTTTTCAGCTACATCAATTTATTTGGGATTGCTTGCTCCTATCAGAACTCCAGTGAAAGTATTTCACTAATTTTCTTCTCAGTTATCAGATATATTTTTTTAAAACTATTTCATTAGGAAAGTTTTTAAAAATACCTTTCTTGTCATCCATTACATGTTTACCAAATGTTTCTCAAGCTTCTCACAAAGCTTTCAAAATGTCTTCCTGTATAATATCTGTTCTTGACAACATAAGTCCAAGCAATAAATGATTTCAAAAATTCCTAGACTTTTGCATAAATGAAATGTCAGGTAAGGCCTTTTGCTTATAATAACAAAAATAGATAGACGGATTGAATAAAAATACTATGCATTTGCAGAAAAGAAAATTATTACATTTCATAGAGGGTATCTTTTCATATATGGATTTAACTGTACACTTCTCTAAATGACATCTGTGCTTGTTTTACTTTGCAGCAACTTATTATAACCCATGCTTTACAATTGCAACACAGCATGAATAAAAATTGATGAGCCAGAGTAGAAACAATCAATCATATTTATTGGAGAGATATTTTAGAAAGGTATACAGATTTCAGTTCAGAAATATTAACAAATGTAACTATATTGAAAATTTTGGTATAAAAGAATATTTTATGATAGTAACTTTAATGAATATTACTGTCATTTGAAATATACGTGAAATCATATAAAGTGAATTATTATATTTTTGATAAGTATTGAAAGTGCTCACAAACCAGGCCTGCCTGCAAAATTTTTAATGTTAATAAAACTTGACATTTTAGAGAAAAAAGTATATAGTTGAGTTGAAAATTTAATTCACAAAAATTTTCGTTTATTTATTATCATTTACTTTTATTTAGTATTTTATTAATATATAACTCTGCATTTAGTGCTTAGTACTGTGGTAACATATTTATTATGTGTGAGAGACACTGTTCTGGGTATTTCAAAAATATTATTTAACTTTCATGACCACTTTAGTTAGTCATGTTATGCTGAGGAATATGATGCACAGAGACTCTAAGTAATCTGCCCAAGGGTACACAGTTACTAAGGGGTAAAAATAAGGTGGGCTCAGGCAATATGGCTTCTGAGTCTGTGTTCTTAACCATTATGTTATAATGCCTTTGTGTTGAAGGGTATCCCATACAATCAATTAATCTGTATTTTTATATGTTGTAAAAGATACTTGACAAACTTGTTTTTATTCCCAAAGTTCATTGCGACTTGAAAGGATGTAGTCATGTTTTAACAACAAGCTTAGCAGGACTTGTCTTAATACCGTCTTAATATTGTAGTGCCACACTTGGTCCTTCTCCTTCATTTTACTAGTTCTGCCTGGGTGATCACTTCCACATACATGGCTTCAACTACCCTTTGAGTAATGACGAATGTCTTCTGCCTAGTTTTCTCTTCTCAGCTACAGTTTCACATGTCCGCCCCACAATTTCCACCCTGTTCTCACACACTCAAGCTTCAAACAAGAAGGATGGTTTTGCACACATACTAGAACCATTTAGGAAAAGGGAGGAACAGTTTCTCTCACATGAAGAGAAATGCTTTTCCAGAATGAAAAGAGCAAGTAACAACAAAAAGCTATCCATTACATACTTCCAGGTCAACATTTCAACCACACTTTTGTTAATTAATTAATTCATGCAGAAATTCACTTATTCATATTTATTGAGTAGCTGAAAGAGATACCATTTCAAAACAAGGCCTAATATGTTTCTTGTTCTTGTTCCTTTTACATTTAGTAAGCCCTTTCTTTGGAAAACAAGTTGTTGCTTCTTCTGTGTTTCCATCTCTAATAAAACATTTTTCTTTAAAAGTATTTCTAGGGCTTTCTTTTTCTTTTTTTTTTTTTTAAATTGTTTTTAGTTGTAAATGGACACAATACCTTTATTTATTTATATGTGGTGCTGAGGATCAAACCCAGTGCCTCACATGTGCAAGGCCACAACCCCAGCCCCTAGGGTTTTCTTTGTCCTGTATAAAATGTACAGTAACATTTTAAATAATTTTTATTTTGTTCTAGCAAATGAGTCCTGAGGGTTTCTACTAAAAGCCTTCATTATGGCGATTTTAGTAACATATAATGAAAAATTTACTTTAATATAATTTTATAAACAACCCATTCTCAGATGCATCAGCAAAATTCTGCCTTGTAAATTTCCATGCCATGTTTCTGATTTATTATACATATGAAATTTCTACTCAAAATCAATGAAAGAGAGATTAGAAGAATGAATGTGAAGCCTTTTAATTGTAGGTAATGCTGTGGTTGTTATCTCAGCTTAATAGATAAAGTAGTATTCAGTTCAGGACAAAGATACATCTATGTCTTTCAGAAACAATGGGATGACCACCAGGGATTTACTTAAATGAGCTATGAGAAGAGGGCTTTATAAGAAAGAAGTAGTCCTCCAATAAACAAAACCTCAAGGACTTAACCATTTATGTATTTGAGGAGAATTACCCATTGAGAGAAACAAAAAGGATTTTGAATGAAGCATAGCATCTGCCCTCTGATTGTCCTCTAACCAACTCTCACACATTCATGCCCCAATTTTCACAGAGATGGTCTGTTACAAAAAGGAAAAAAAATTCTAAAGGATTTTCTTTACTAAAATATTTGTAGTGAACATGCAAGCTAAAATACCACATTGAGAGAAGCAGAAGTGGGAAGTAAGTACTGTGTTGCGGTGAATATGCACTTAGATGCACAGAATAGGCCTGTTAGCCTTAGAAGGAAATGGACCAGCACAGTAGTACAGGCTACTGTACTGTATGGTGGTAGCATTGTAAGTTGGCAGTCACAAGATGTGAGGAAAAAATGACTTCCTTAGAATTTGAGCTGAAAGGAACTTGAAAAACTTGGAACTTGAAAAACTTGGAGGTCAGAGGGGAATAGACATTGTGACATTGTTTGCCCTTATTGGATACTGCAAAAAAAAAGTAAAAAATATTTACTTTTGCTTGTTTTATTACTGTATTATAAGCAAATCAGAAAAACCAGGAAACCAAATTTCCTCTGAAAATAAACAAAAAACAAGTTTTAAAAAATCTTTACAATATCTCTCTTCTAAGTAGCTACTTTGTCTTCACAAATCTCCAAAAGCTGCTTCTGAATTCATAAGGTATCATATATTAGCCAATTGTGCTTTTTTATTCATTATTTTTTTTTCTTTTTTTTTTCCAGTTAATCTTCACTATTTCTCTTCTCTGTTACCACACCTTCTTTAAAAATGCTTCCCTTCACTTCTAGGATATCATTGTCTTGTTCTATTTCTCAGTCTGGAACATTCTTCTTGTTTGCCAGCCTTTTTTTCTTTCTTTGCCCTTTAAATGTGAGCACTCTTCAGGGTCTAATCTCTGATCTTTTAACACTTCAGAGATTTCATCCCTTAAAAAGGCTTAAACTACCACCTGTCAACCAAAATGTAAACTGTGGCCTTGATCTTTGAATTTGGCTCCAATGGCAGGCTTACTCTAAACACGTTGCAGCTCTCAACTTGGCATATTTATTTGCATTATATTAATTTGTACCTAGATTGACTTTTGCAGCTTTCCTCAGGTAAGCCTATATTTTAAAAACCAGTATCATCTGTAGGTCAGAGATAATTTCTATTTCTTTTGCATCTTCCCAAAACTTCTGGTGATATGTTTTAAATATGATGAACATTCCATAATAATGAAGCCAGAATTAGGCACTCAGTGTAGGTAAAACTAGTCAGGTCGGATCTAGGAGGCCAATTTTGAGCAAGTCTGGGAAGCTGGAGACTGTCCCCTGAGGGATCTTATCAAGAACCTGCCCCTGCTCCACCCTGTTGCCAAGGTAACCCATCTCAAGAATTTCCCCTCCCTACAGGGAGCTATGAGGTTGTTAAAGTGTTCTAGTCTACTCCACCCTGCCCTTCCCCCTTCAGTCCTTGGGTTTCCCACCCTTTGGCCCTCCCACCAGCATTCCTGAGCCTAGTAAAATGTATGCAGGAAGGAGAAAGATAAGGGGGGAAAAGGCGGGAAAAGGCAGGAGAACAAAGGAAGCCTGGGACATATAAAAAGGGCCAGAATATCTTGTTTCTTGGGATACCAGGATACCAGCTATGGCCCCCTCCTCCCTCGGGGGAGAAGTCTATATTACCCCTTTTTAAATAAACCCTGCTTTAAATGCTTGCCTTGGCGTGCTTCTCTAATGTTCAAACTTCAACATGTGGGGAAGCCAGACTCGTCACTGATAACCGGTGTTGAAAATTTGCCAGGTTGCTTGACCAGAGTATCACTCCATCATTTCTGAGCTTCAACAATGTGCATGGTACTAGCAATATGGAGACACAAAAAAAGAGTTCTTCAAATAACTCACAGTTTTGGAGTAGAGGACAGAAATGTAAAGAAATCTGATGAACTTGTTAAGAAAAATATAGTTTACAGAGGTAAATCATAGAAAGTAGTGAATTCCTATCAGGAAGGTAAGACAAATACCTTCTGATATTTTAGTAGTAAAATATTCATCTGTTCATCTGATAGATGGTAGGATGGTAAAGAAAGCCAGCAAAATACTTGGATAATCCATTTTTTTAACAGTTAAGAACAACTTGTAATATATTTTCTGACATGAAGTAGTACTGGAAACTAATGACTAAGTTCTCCTTTCAGAGTTGACTTGAAATATATCAGGGTATTTTGGAGGTGTTTTATTTCCAAATTTCAGCTGAGATGCATTGAGTACAATAAATTGAGATGAAAATTTGAAATGTAATGGAAATTAAATTTTTACTAATTTTTATTCTATGGAGTTAATCTTTTAGTATATTAAAAATATCAGTAATCGTTTTGTGCCTGAAGTTAGATTTCCTAGTGTTGCAGTGTAATTTGAACCTTCTGGCAAGTATAGTAGTTCTTAGCTTTAGGAAAACTAACTGAAAACTAACTTCCATTTTGTAGTCAGAAAGGAAATTCTGACTACAAAAGCAAAGCTGGGCTTGATGCTTAAAGGGCAAAGAGACTTTTTTATTATTAATTTTCCTCTGGGAAAAAAAAAAACTTTAAAGATTTTCTAGGGTTGCTAAGCTTAAAAATGACAGTTCTGCCTTTAGACATTTAATTGCTGCTTGGGGATAATTACTTGTGCAAATAAAATATCTGTGCCAGTCTGCAATTCTCTGCTGCCATCTGTTGGTTTTCTGAGAAATCTGTAAACTGACTTCTGAGTATAAAGGGAAAATGATGTAAGAAAATAACAGAATTGAAATTTAAGGTCATCCAGTTCAACACTTGGCCTCTACTTTCCACTAACTTATACATTTAAATTACTTTAACAAAACCCCATAGCAACCTACCAAAAGCACAGTTCTATGCTTGTAGGGAGTTTCTGCATTTTCAAAATGTCATCCATTTTAAAGCAAGAAAGACTTCAAGCAACTAAAGGATAGACCAAATTAGAATGTGTATTTTTCAAAATGTAACCATTCTACAACGTATTTAAGCCATGGAACAAAAACTAGCAAGCACATTTTAAGCAAAATCTATCTACTGTTGTTGAAATAGTTGCCATGAGGGTAAAACAAAGGAAATCTGCATTCCTTTTCTACTTGGTCTACTAGGTAAGGGGTATGATTGCTCCCTTTACAAATAGTCCTTTGTGCTAATTTGCTTCTTTTCCTAGACCCTGAATGTAGATATTTTTGCTGTGAAGAAAATAAGAAAATCTGCTTTGTGCATTAAAGATATGCTAGATATGCTCCAAAAAGAACGAGAGGTCAGAGAGTCAGCAATAAAGGACATTTGTGATGGCCTACATCAGTCCCTGGTTGTACTTATGTTTGGAAGTACAAGTTCCTCCTCTCCCGTGTTTGCCATTCCTTCTCCTAGCTCTCACCCCTTTTGAATGCTGTTATTTGTAATTAAAGCCATGCTTTTGGCTTTCTAATCATTGCCTTTTCTGAAAGATTCATTCCAACAAGTAAATTCATCAAGGGAAAGTTTTTCATATAAACATCCCTCTCAGAAATAAACATACTATAGAAATCCTCTACAAATTGAAAAATCTGAATTAGCTGCAATAAATGTGCAAATGTAACCAGAAAAAATCATGTTCTTCTACATCATTATCCCTGCTTTAGAGCCTCTGAACAAAATGAAACAGTATGTAGGAAAATGGCTTTCAGACTAGACATACTGTTCCTCCTACTGTACTGGTTATATGGATCTTTCACATAATAGCTTAGGATATATTATAGCAATTCAGAGCAGTAAACTTATTTGGTGTTTGCACAATGTACTAAGAAAAGGGAATGATAAAATATTCATATGCAGATAAACCGATATATATGCCAAAATTTTGCCCAGAATTGGACTCCTCTTACTTTTAACCTTGAAAAAAAAAAAGAAAAAATAGTGATGCTCTGTGTAATTGAATGAGAGCTACTGTTTCTATAATGTGATATATATTAGTTAAGAAATTTTATTCCCTAAAAGTAAAATTTTTCTCAATGATATTGTTCACCTATTGTGTTTAAATACACCTTCATATTTATATGTAATGGTTTCAACAGATAAACAGAAGTGAGATAATAAAGGAAGAAAAACTGGTAGATCAGAAAGCCCAGAAATGGCAGCAGTTTTGTAGTTGGAGAAGGATACTCACAAGTGTCAAAACAGATAATTACAAGTCTTTTAGTAAGAAGAGGTGTTTTAAACCATGAATTTTACAAATATGTTCATGTAAGTCTCTAAAACTAAAAAAGCTAAAAATAAATCTCATCTACTCTTAAACATTTTGTTTCAATCAGTGCTGATGATACAACTACAGAAAATTGATAGTAACAAAGAATGCTGCTGGCCTAATGATGACATGCACTAGGCAAATGATTCAACTTAATCTTGGTTAAGGCCATTAATATTACATCAGTTACTATATTCACAACCTAGGAAAAGAACTGAGAATCCCAAAGACATTTGTTCAGAAGATTTATAACTATGTGAGACAGTCAGAATAGTAAGAAGTTTTTTTTTTTTTTTTTCCCTGAAGAGGGTAAAGCATCATTATGAGAAATAATTTTCATGTGCTGTTTTGCTTAGAGGAATAAATGGACCCCTCTAAATTTCTGAAATATAATAAATATGTAAGCATATCCTCATCAATAACTCTAAGAGGTCCATTGAAAATTTAATAAAATACCTTCTTAACAAAAAAAGAAACTTTATTTTTAATTATTGATAGAATGAATATTTGAGTATTGCAGGTAATTATGCTACTTGGGAAAGTAAAAGAATGAATTCTCTGTTTTATCTCACTAAATAAGAACATTTATGAAGAATTTATACTTTTCCTGGTTTTATCCTGAGCAATTTTTTATGTATATATCTATCTATTTATTTATTTTATTTTAAATATCTTTATTTATTTATTTTTATGTGGTGCTAAGGATTGAAGCCAGTGCCTCACACATGCGAGGCAGGTACTCCACCACTGAGCTACAGCCCCAGCCCCTTTCATGTATTTGTCTGCACTTTCATAGGGTAACGGAATTAAAGTTATGTGTAAAAATATGTAAACATATATAAACATGTATGTCCACAGATACCCATATGGGCATATACTTCCCAAGAGACCAAGGAGAAAACCCTATAAAAAGTAATCAGTATCAAAAGAGTTATAAAATATTTTTGGTTGATTAAAAATCTTAATTACAAAAATAATGCATGATTCTTTAAAAAAATAAATAATAAGCACAGTCATCTGTCATCTCCCCCTCCTATCCTACGTTCCTTTCTACAAGTAATTGCTATTTGTGGTTTGGTTTATGTCCCTCCTGATATCCTTCTCTTTTTCTTCCTTTTACTTGTGACTATTATATACGTACATATAATAGAGATTCTCTGTCATTGGCCTAGGAGTATACATTTATTGTTCTTCTACCTAGTACTTTGGATTCCACTTAGTAATTTACCTTGAGCATCTAATTATATTAGTAAATATAGAGCAACTAAATTATTTTTAAAATGTGATATCCAAAACTATGGATAGACCATACATGAACTACTTGCTTTAATTTTTTTAAATTAACATGAAAAATCATTTATGGTTTATTATGTTAAGTTTTATACATGTATATATTATGTAATGATTAAAGCAAGCTAATTAATATATCCATCATCCCACACACTTAATTTTTGTGATGAGAATATTTAAAATCTACTCTCTTGTCAAATTGCACATGTACAATGCAGAGTATTATTTAATACAGACATCATGCTTTACAATAGGTCTCTAGAACATATTCCTTCTATCTAACTGGATCCTTGTAACATTTAGCCAACATGTCCCCAATCCTTGCCTCTCTTTCATAGCTCCTGGTAACCACTGTTCTACTCTCTGTTTCTATGAGATTAATTTTTTTTAGATTCCACATATGAGATGGAGCATTTGTCTTTCCATACCTGGTTTATTTTACTTAACATATTTTTCAGTTTCACCCATGTTACTATGAATGACTGAACTTCCTTCTTTTTAAAGGCTAAGTAGTAATATTAATTGTATGTAGATATCATATTTTATTTATATATTTACCTATTGATGGATACATAGTTTGATTCTATATCTTAATTACTGTGAATAGTGTTATGATGAACACGTGAGTGTAGATATTTCTTCAGCATAATGATTCATTTCCTTTTAACTATTTCTTAGTAAAGTACATGCACATGGTTTCCAATCTATTTCTATTACAAATAATATTAGAAAATCATGTAAATATGTATGTTAATATAATCATATATGTATGCAGGATTTTTTGTGGGACAAATTCCTAGAAGTATACCACTTGGCCTGATGGTAGGCACAAAACATTTCAAAGAGTTTTTTCATAAAGCCTCATTTAATGTCTAGCACACTCAGATAAATCTTAACCTTAAAATGACAGAGTCTGCAAGGGATACTTCTTACCACATTTTGTTTGTCCTGGGAACCAAAATCTGTTTTATAATATTCAGGGAGATTAAGCCAACTCATTATTATAGGCACACCAAAAACATGCATGATTTTTAAAGGAAAATTAATGGTTTGGTTGAGTTTGACTGCCTTTATGCATATTATTTGGTCCTCCATTCTTTATACCAATAGTACATGTGCATATATTTTTTAAGAAAACACATAATTTTGAATATTTTACTTGAGTTTTGCTACTATAAATATATACAGTTTTCCACACTAAATATTTTTTGAGATGCCTGGGTATGTAATATATGCAATAGCTTTAGTATGGTTGTGTCTGAGTTCTTCTTTTTCAAGGAACTGTTGATTTTTACTGAGTTCCATGCCATTCTTATAGGGTCTTGATTTAACATCTGAGTAGCCATCTTAAATGTTAACCACCATCTTATGAGATAAGTTTTACTTTCCTGAATTTCCACTTACCTGAACTCCCCTCACTCCCATTAGTGACCTACCCCATAGTACCATAACCCTAAGCCAATCCCAGTAAGACACAACCCCTTGACTCTGGAAAGTCCCATAGTGCCATTGACCTAAGCCAATCCCATGCTGTTTCCACTGGGCTAGCTCTGATGCAAACACCAATAACGCCATAACTACAACTCCAAACCCCTATGCCACAAAAGCTGACCTGAATACCTTGGATGCCTCTTTCCACCATATAGAGGGATGGCCTTTATTTGTCAGCTTTGACAAATAAACCTTTGTATGGATCTCTGCCTGATCTCTGTCCTTCATTTCTTGCTCGCTTGTCTCTTGCTTTCTCACTTTCCTTTCAATTCTGGCCTTGTTAGGATTGTTATGTCCTTGCATCAAGGTTTCTAATCTCAGTTTCTACTAATGAATTTGCATGAACCTTTCCTTAAATAATATCTTCATCAAATTACTTTGACCTGAGGTTTGCTTTCATCAAAAATGCTATGATTAACAGGAGATTTCACTTTAGTCATTTACCTGGGAATGGCAGTTCAACCATGGTTCTATCTGCTGGAGTGCTTTGTGTTGTGTATGTTCTGTATTTCAACAGTATTTTGGCACTGTGTTGATAGAAAAAGTGTCTAAAACATTTTTGGCTGGAGGAGTAAGGAGGACTTAGGCTGATTAAGGTCTGAGCTGTGCACAGCCAATTCTGTGTAATGCCATTAACAACCCTCTGCATGCAGCCATCTGCCATCTCATCCTTCTCCTCCTTTGTACTACACAGGGATATTACCAATATCTCACACTCACTACCCCAAATTAGTGAGCACAATGTTCTATACATGGTTTATTAATATATCTGTTTAATAAATGAATTAATTAATCCTACTGACAAGTTATTCTACAGTGAAGTTTGTCAAAACACTGAAATCTGCCATATTGTTATTTCACTTCAGAGAATTTAGAGTGAATTGTTATAAATGAAAAATGCCTTCTCAAAACTTAATATTCTATAAATCTATCACACTAGTTTACTTTTCTATCATAGGTATGAAAGGCTGGAGGCCATTTTAGGCCATTAAGACACCATTAAGAGCCCCCTACCATTGTTTTACATTTTGTTCTTAGTGCTCTTTTGTCAGAAAAATGGATTGTTCATATTTTAAAACAGTGGTCATAATAATTATTATTAGGCCTTTAGCATTAATCACTCTGTTTTATCATCCATTAAAATATGTGAGAATTATATTATGTAGAAAATATCAACAACTAAAACCTTGACCTTTTCAGTGTTTTAATATAGCACATCCATTCCAGTTCTCCCTGAGTGCCTACTCTTAGTAACCTATGGGGAACAGGTGAAATGGCCAGTCATTCTAAATGCAAAATATTTGAAAGGTCAACTATAAAAACAGTCAATTAATGCCAGACCATAAATTGTCATAAGCTGAGAGCATTAGTTTTCAAGGAAGATGCTATCCTTAGTCACTTTAATGAAAATAGAAAATACCAGGGATATAACCTCTTTTGATTTCATGTAGTGCCTACAGATTTGTGGACTGCTTCAGGTAGCACTGGAGCTATTATAGGAGTTATTTTACTGCAGATGAGTAATGATGCTTTGGATTCTGGACTGGTGTATGACATTTCTTTTTTTTTAATTCTCAATCTCACCACTTTTGATTAAAGCCATCACATCATTTCAGTCAGAATGCTTAGAGTTTCATACACGTAAATGTAAGGAAATATAACTAGGTGTGTTGATACACACGTGTAATTTTAGCTACTCAGGAGGTTGAGGCAGGAAGTTTTCAAGTTCAAGGCTCGCCTTCCTCACTTAGAGAGACCCTGTATCAAAAATACAATTTACAAAAATGGGAGAGGATTTAACTCAGTGGTTGAGCACTTACCGAGCATGTGCAAGGTCCTGGGTTTGATCCCCAGTATGGGGGAAATATGTTTGGCTAATTAAATATTTTAATACTTCTCAATTTTCATGGTTGAAATCAGGTACAAAAACCATACAAAACCAGGTGTACACCTTTTTTTTTTTTTTTTTTTTTTTTTTTTTTACTCTACTCTTCTCCCATCTCCTTTTTTTTGCAGTATTGAGGATTATACCAGAGGGATTCTATCACTGAGCCACATCTTTTTATTTTTTTTAATTATTATTATTATTTTCTTTACTTTGAGAAAGGGTCTAAGTTGCCCAGGCTGGCCTTGAACGTGCAATTCTTCTGACTCAGCCTCCTATGTCACTGGAATAACAGGAGTGCAATTCTATGTGGACCCTTTGTAAAACTGTTTTCAGTGCTTAGAATGTTCTCTTTTCTTTATACCACATCCTCTGCATCTTTCCAGTTAAAGTAGCCCCATGTTGCTAATGGCTATTTATGGACAAATTAGAGAATGTTAAAAAAAATGTCAGTACTATTTATAAATTAACTTGAAATAAGCAACACAACATTGAGTAATAGTTCATCACCTCTTCTTAGAGTTCCCTTTGGTAGTTATGTTAAAAGTGGTTTACATGAGAGACCTAAAACTGCAAATTCTAAATAATTACACACATAGTCACTATTTAGTCCACCAAGTTGTTCAGAGTATTATATACCAGAATAACATAGGCCAGTGGCTGCAGCCTTAAATATCAGTCTTGTTTTATCTGGATTGATGAGATAGACAATACATAAACCTGAGATCCTCTCTTGCTTAACCATTCAGCTCTCAGCCTAATTCAAGACATTCTTCTTTTTCTCATTGTCCCTACTTGGGTCGCACTTGACATTCTAGAGGTATGATTAGAAAGACATGCCTTTCTTCCTTAATATCTAGGATAAACTGCCCATTAATGCTTACTTTCACCAGGTTTTAAGTTAGTCTATTAATTAAATGAAGGACAGCATTATTTCATCTCTAAGTGATATCTGATTGTTATCTTCGATCTTAAAAAGAATGGGGATGAAGAGTGAAGAGGAAAAAAATTTTAAAAGGAGAGATCCAAGACAGGAAAAAATTTACTTTTCCAATTTGTTGACAAGACATGTTCTTTTCCTAGTAAAAGTGATATTATTTTCTTTGGATAATCTCTTACTTTAAGAGATGGAGCCTAGTGGGAGATTTAAGTCCTTGGAGACATGCCCTTGAAGGGACCAGTGGGACCCTGGCCACTTCCTCTTTCTCTCTTTCTCTTCTCAGCCATGATGTAATAAGCACTTTGCACCACTGTGTTTTCCCTACAATGATGTGCTGTCCTGCCATAGGCCCAAAGCAACAGTGTCAACTGATCAACAGTAGAAAACTAAATAACACCTTTTTTGTGTGTTTTAGAGGCCTATGTTATTTTTTCTAATAAATCTTTGTATGCATTGATGTTAATTGCTTACCTAATATCCTTGTCTTTTTCTTCCTTATTATCAGACTAAATTTTGAGAGAAGGGAGTGGCAATGTGCCTAAATGAAGGGAAACTCCATTTATCACACCCCCTTGCTACTGGGCATGCCATATAACTTTATTCTGACAAATAACATATAAGTAGAACTTTACTCTGCAAGGCCTCAAGGACAGCTATTGTTTTTCTGACAAAAGGAAGAGACTCAGCTATAGCAAGCATTTTCTCCTTTGTCCTTTGCAAATTCTAAATAATTACATGCATAGTCACTATTTAGTCCAACAAGTTTTCTTCTTTCATTTGATAAGGCAGAGAAACAGAAGGAACTTGACATAGTAGACATATATTATCATCCTTGGACTATTTACTTATAGATTCCTTTTTATGTTAGTAAAATAAATTCTTACATATAAGTCATTATTTGTCAGGCTTTATATAAGTATCTCTTGAAAGTGATTCTTACCAGTATAATCTGTGAGAAAATTCTTCTTCTTGGGAAGAGAAAACAATAGGTAGAGTGAGAGGCATTGAGGGAAGCAGAGAGACAGATAAGGAAAAACAGAAAGGGGAAAGAAGAGAGAACTTGAATTTTTGTTGTCTGTAGAGTTGAGGGTAGACCCTTGATTCTCCCTAGAAAGTTAGGGTGTGTGATTAAAACCAAGTTTATATGTCTTAGAGTAATTCAGTGATAGAGCACTTGTCTAGCATAAGCAAGACCCTGTGTTTAATCCACAGCATCATAAAAACAATACAACAACAACAACATTGATACTATCATAAGTGGGTGATATTTATCATAAATAATAGAATTATAATAATTTGGGTAATTCTTACATTTTTTTCTTACATTTTGGATAATTCCTAATGAGGATAAAGTGGCTGAATAAAAATTTAGACCAAGATTGAGATAAATGAAGCAGCAGATAGGGAAAAGGACAAAGACATATAAATGGAATGAAAAGGGAGAAAAGTATAAACATGACAATTACTTCATGTTCTAAGTATAATAAAAGTCCAGACTGATTCAAAATTGTTGGAAATGAGTAAAATAGTATGAGAAAGAGTGAACACATTTTGTACATGGTAGTACTCCCAAGTTATCACTTATGAGAGTATAGCATTCATCCCCAAGGGAGAATTTTTTTGAGAGTACTTGGCCTAGACTAAAGGAAATAAACATCGCTCATATTGGCAAAATCTGAATCTTGACATGCATTTGTCATTTACTCCCTATAATTCTTTGTCCTGTGGATAAAAAAGAAACTTAGAAACATTTGAGAAACTGTTATTTTTGCTGCATTTGGGGAAATTCAACTGTGATTTTTCTTTGATATATGCCATTAGGATAATCTTATAAATTAGGCTTTTCTAGTATGTGGCTTATAGTTCTCTTATTTCCACTAAATGAACAAGATTATGTAAGATACAATTTTACTATTTTATGTGTAGGGACATTTATATATGAATTCATGAAGCAAATTCATCAAATTACTGGGACAGATGGTTTTGCATTGTCAAGTGCTATGCCTAATAGACTGTATATATATATATTCTTAGACAGTTTTTTCCACTTTTTAATAACATGAAAGATTATTTCTTCTGACAGGCATATGTATTTCAGATGTCTTTTTTTAATAGTTTGATACTTCATATTTATGCTGCTTGATAATACATTTCACATTTTTAACAGGCCTAGCACACGTTTTACAGATGGGTGGGAACAGAATGTACAGCATTATCTTATATGAACAAGCAGGAAAATTTTATTTAATGACTTGGTTCATGGGAGGGTCAAAACAATATTGATTCAATAAAAATGAGCAAATGTGCCAATGGGAAAATTAAATACATGCCACAAAAATGTAAAATAATCTAATGATAAAATTTTTGTATTTTCACCTTTTATTTTGTCAATATCTAGAGATATTTACTTTATGAACAACAACCAACATTATGATATTGATGAGTCTGTCTAAACTTAAAGATAAAAGCATGATCACTGAAGTCAGACAAAGCTGTGTTCAAATACTGAATCTGCCATTAAAAATTGGGTTGTTTTGAGCACATTACAGTAAGGTGGAGATAATCACAGGTTGGTATAAAGATTAAATGATACAGCATTTACAAATCATTTAGCCAAATGTTTGAAATAGATATTATAAAATATAAAGGATGAGGAATAAAAAGGTAGTCAAATTGAAGAAAGAAGAAACAATTTTTGTCTATCCTATAGAATATTCCTGCATGCATTAGAAAAGTATGTTTAACCTTTAGAGTGTAGGCTTGAAAACTCACTAGCAGCTTTCTGTAAAATCAAAGTCTAAAGGTATAGCTTTATCCAGGATTTGGAAACTTTGTACCAGAATGCAGAGCTGACAAGCTACTTGTAGACTCCATTCCAGCCTTTACTTGCTCTTTCTCCCAGGTATCTTTACCATGAAAAACATATATAAGCCATAATTCTGTCTCAACATGTACCCCAAGTAGGTATGTCAATAAATTTCTTCTGGACAAATATAGCTCCTTCTATGAAAAGGGTTCCAGTGGCAATATTTTTATTCATATCACTAAAAAATTAGTTGAAAGAAACTTGTCCAAAGAGTACAAAATTCCCCTCCAAATTCTCTATTTTGTGAAAAGTTGGCCATAGGAAATACTATATCATCCTAACATCAAAGAAGTATATTCCAAAATTCTGATGCTAGTAAAAGGTCTTTAAAGACTTGCCTATTAAGGGGTTATACTGAATATTCTTCATTGTGATCATATTTACTTCTGTGGAAGTAATTTGAGATATCAGGGAATCCAATCCCACCTGGGCAGAACCTGAAAATGAAATGTATGGGAACAGAATGTACACAGTATGATATACTAGCTAGGAGCCTGGATTTTGGTATCTAATAGGATTAAGTTTTAATATAAATCTTGGTCTCTTATTTATGAGTTATTTGGTCTTTGTCAAGTTTCTTTACTTCTCTGAGCCTTAAGGTTTTCAATTATAAATAAAGATAACACTAACTTGAATTTTTTGGGGGTGCTGAGATTTGTACCCAGAGACACTTTACCATTGAGCTACATCCTCAGCCCTTTTATATATTTATGTTTTTATTTTGAGATGGGGTCTCACTAAGTTGCTTAGGGTCTCACTAAGTTGCTGAGGCTGACCTTGAACTTGTGATCTTCCCACTTCAGCCTGCTGAGCCACTGTACCACCATGCCTGGCAAGATAATACTAACATTGCATAAGAATCTCTATAAAGAGCTGGCATATTGTAGTCACTCAGTAAATAACAGTTATTTTTATTGACACTTAATGTGTATTCCTAAATGGCCAGTATTTATTATGTCCTGCAGTGGCCAGGGTCAGTCAAGTTAGGTCTACCAGGGGAGAACTAAGTTCATTTATGCTGTATCAGGACCCTGAAAGAATTTTCAGACCTTTTTTGCACATAAATGGATGAAGTTCTTACATACTATTGAAAGAAATATTGACAGAAGGCAAATGTCAGTATCCTTGAATAGAAGTAGGTGACTTATTTAGGTTGCTATCACAATATCAACTTCACTGTTTGCTTTAGAAGGGTAGGACATGTAACTATGTATCAGACTTCAAATATGATGCTTTCTTGTGAACACTGGGAATCTTTAAAATTGCAGTTACAGTTTTCAAAGTATGTTTTCTTATATCTACCACCAGTACACTATGGTATTATGCTTCCAGGAACCCTGAGTGTTGCATAAACATTAAGCTGTGTCTTTGCTTCATTCTCTTCACAGAGAATCAGGCACACAAGGAGGTTAAGTGATTTGCCCAAGGCGGTGTGTTGTGCCAGTAACAGAACTGGGAATTAAACCAGAAGTCAGGCTCTCAGGTAATGTAAAACCTAGAAGAAAAAAGTCCTTTTGTTGTTGCCAGGTCTGTTGCTTATCTTGTTTCTCTTTATACTGACACATCAACTATACTTCCTTCCTTTATGCGCTGGTTCAGTGTTTGTCTGGCTGTTCTAAATCACTGGTGCTCATTTTAGATGAGAAACTATGAGAAAGTAGAGACTGCATTTATACAATAGAGACAAATGGAATTGACAGTTAGCACTCCAATAAGTCTGTGGTTCTTTTATAATCTGATGAAACCTGCAATAAATGTGACTAGAAAATCACAATGTAAGGGAGGACTGAGAATTTCTTACAACAAATAATCACCTTTGCACTTCCCCTTTCAACATTACCATAGTTGAAGAATAATTTCTCTCGTCTTGAAGCAGAAAAGAAAGATATCCTGAGATTTCTGTAGGTTACTATGATTAATAAAGAATATAGGCATGACTTGAGTATAGTTTATATTTATGATGCATATAATTATTGAATAAATTTATTAGTCAATACTCAATTTCATAACCCTCCCCCTGTTGAGGGGGGAAATTCACTTGGCAGATACTTAATCTTTTAGAAAAAAATGAATAAAAACTCAAGCATTCACAATTTCATCAACATATTAATAATTAAAAACATGCTGAGATTTATAAAATATTTCAATATATCATTATGTTCGATACATACAAGAGCCCTATCAGGGACATAAAATCCCATTTTGTATCCCATTTTGTTTGTGATCTGCTTTGACATCTGAGTAGCAAGTGGCAGATTTAAAATTAAGGAGCAATGCCTCCTTACATATAGTCCAGGGTACTTTCCATTGTATTATGCTGCCATAAAAGCTTTCAGAGGCATGATATCTGGACTAGTGAATTCAATCAAGAAAGACTACATTTCCATTTAATAGCCGCAGTGCCTCGGGCCAAAATACCATGTCACTTCTCCACATGTAGCTCTAGATTACACATGTAGCCTCCTAAGAAAAAGCCATACCTATCGCAACATTTGCTTTAACTTTAAATGATCTTTATTTCTTTCTAGACTGCATAGGGTTAGTGGTCCAGCATAAATTAATATGTATCTTTTGTATATGTTTTGTTATTGTTAAGATGTTTTCTAGTTATATAAAGCTAATAGTTTTCACACCAATGACTCTTATAATTTAATGGATATCCAAAGTCACCTCTATATAAATTCCTGTGTCTTCCTGTTTCTCACATTGCTCTAAGTCAGGGATGAGACAGTGGTATGCTGATAAAATGATTTGGGAGAAGGTGAAAAAGTTCTGATTTGTAGCATTTGATGATTTCTGTGGTGTATATACTCTCACCATAGCCAATTTCAAGCTGCTAATGTGATAATATTAAACACAAAATTGAGAAGTGCCCCAAACTCAGCTGTTGTAAACTGCTATGAGTCAGTTGTAGACCACTATAGAGAGGGAGGAAGAGAACATGAAATATGAGAATATGAATAAATAGGGTAAAGTATTTATTCATTTATTCAAACATGTATTCAACACCTACTATATAAAAGGAGTTCTGTTAAGTGCTTATGGGAGGGGATAGAAATAATAACATCTACACTTTTTGAGTGCATACAATTTGTTGGGTAAAATGCTAGTTCCCTTATGTACAACTCATTTCATCTTCATAGTGTACACATAAAATATGCATTATTGCCTTTGATTTTCACCTGTGGTCAACTTTAGTCCTCAAAAAGTTACCCAGTGCATGGAGAAATGAGAAGTAATTCTGCCAACAAAATTTCATTTGGGAGGTATGTAATATCTAAGGTAGCAGCTTTGGTGTTTAAATTAGCAGGATCCCATAGAAGATTTAAATGGGAGTTTGAAACCACTCACATTATAATGGGAATTATACCTCTTCTTATTTAAAATGAGATTAATTATAAATTTTTATTCAATATGGTCTACTTTTTTGTATGAGTTATTGAAACCAAGTCAGTTTTACTTAACCACTGAGCCATATCCCCCACACTTTTTTATTTTTATTTTTTATTGTGAGACAGGGTTTCACTAAATTGCTTAGGGTCTTGCTTATTTGAACTTGCAGTCCTCCTGCCTTGGCCTCCCAAACTGCTGGGATTACTGGTGTGTGCCACCACACCGGGCAATATGATCTGCTATCTTTATACCACATATTCGGTATTGGAATGAATCATAGCAGGAAGGTAAATTTGAGTATTTTAATGGAAAAAACAGAAGCTACAAAATATACAGAAAACATTAAAATGTATAACAATAATGAAAGAACAATTGTGTGTGTGTGTGTGTGTGTGTGTGTGTGTAAGAGAGAAAGTGTGAGTGAGAGGGGAAAAGAAATGGATATAACTCATTTTTCCATGTATAAATAATGCTTTACTCTGTCCACACCATTCTTAACTTTCAATCTTTGATGTTGATCTGTCAGTTCAGGGTGCTTTGTATTCTCTTATTAGAAGTGATAGCATTATATGTATGGCTATAGGTGGTTTGGGGACCATATATCAATTACAGTGTTTTTCAGTCTTACAAAAAAAAAATACTTTTATGGCATTGCATTCAAAATGGGAATGAAATAGGTATCAAAATATTACACTTTTCTTGGTGGACGTTTTATTTTAAATTATGTTCCTGTCAGAATGATAAAATAAAATGTTCAACTACAATATTACTAAGGGTTCTTTAACTATGAGCTGAAGAAGGCCATGTTACATTAGCTTAGGTAAAAGATGGATAATTTATTGATTTGCTGATATGTTTCTTATGAAAATTCAATAAAATAAAATTGGTAAAATATTTAACAAACTGCCTAATACATAGTAAATGTTCAATAAACATTCATTATTATCATTTACCAATATTAATTCAACAAATTTTACTACTGTGGGACACCTGTTCCACGCACAACAACCCTATGAGTTAGGGACTACAGCCTTCTTTGTATAAATTAGAAACCTAGATCAGAAAGGTTAATTACCCTAAGGTCACATAGCTAATGATTAACAAGTCTGGGATATGAATTCAAGTTCATCCTAATGAAGTCTACTACTAAAAGAGCAGTTGTTAGTGAAATTGAAAACGTGGAGAGGGTTTTGTTTTAGGGAAAAGAAGCAGTGAGAAAGAATGAATATGTTTATGTTGAATAATTGAGGATATTGAAGCAGTTCTCAAAAAAAAGAACAGTAAAAGGGAGCAAAATGTTTAATTTTTACTTTGATTAGACTTTATAATATGATGGTTATATATAGATTTTATCTGAATATATACAAGAATCCTATGACAGAGACATTATCACCCCCCATGGCACCAGAGCAGGAAACTGAGGCTGTCTATATTAACCAAGCTCACACAGATACTCAGTGGCAGAATTGAGATTAAAAAAACAAGTCAGTTGACTCCAGAGACTCCAGTAAATTATTTTATCTCTATTTTGCTGATGATAATTTGTTTCTCTTTTTTCATTTATAGTTCTAATGGTTGAACCCAGAGGTGCTGTGCTACCAAGCTACATCCTCAAATTATTCTTATTTTTATGTTATGTTACATTGCATTTTGTCATGTCATGTTGTTTTGTTGTGCATTGCTTATGTTTTGTTTTGTTCCATTTTGCTATACTACATTTTATTATGTTGTTTTATGTGATGTTACATTATTCAAGAGATTGAACCCAGAAATACTCTACCACTGAACTACATCCCCAGCCCTTTAATTATTTTTAATTTTTTAAAAAAACTTGTATTTATTTATTTTTTGGTACTAGGGATTGAATCTGGGAGGCTTTACCTCTGAGCTACATGCCCATTCCATTATTATCACTATTATTATTATTATTATTATTATTATTATTATTATTTTGAGACAATTGGTAAATTGGCAAACTTTTAATCTTTCTGCCTCAGCCTCTTAAGTAGCTGGGATTACAGGCATGTGACACCACACCCAGCTTGGCTTCTTTATAAAGTAAAAAAAAGAGGTCAATTGGTTAAAAAGAATCTAGCAAGGGCCTGGATTGTATTCCACCAAATTCTTACATTCAGATCCTAATCCCTAGTACCTCGAAATGTGAATGTTTAGAGGTTGCATTTATAAAAGTAACAATTAGATTAAAATGATATCACTGGGTGGTCCCTAATCCAGTATAACTATTGTCTTTGGAAGAAGAGAAAATTTAGACACAGACACATACAGTTACAGAGGGAAGACATTGTGAAGACACAGGGATTTCCAGTGCCATATACAAGCGAAGAAAATTCTCAGAAGAAACCAGTCTTGCTAATACCTGTCTCTGGACTTGATCCACATTCTAGAGCTATAAGAAAACAAATTTATGTTGTTTAAGTCACTTAACCTGTGTTAATTTCCTATGGCAACCCTAGCAGAATGATACAGTTATCAAACAGTCACTAATATGCCATTATGTAAAAATGTGAGTATGTAACAGATGTGATTCTGCTATCTGTATTTGGGGTAGAAATGGGAGTTCAAAACCCAATAGAGTCAAATGTATGAAAGATGATTTATCAAGAGCTCTGTAATATTTGGAACAATCAATAAAAAAAATAATAGTAAAATCACACTAAAACAAATATTTGGTACTGTCATATATTTATGTTTTTGTTTTAGGTTTTTTGGGGGGTATCAGGGATTGAACTCAGGGGCACTCGATCACTGAGCCATGTCTCCAGCCCTATTCTGTATTTTATTTAGAGACAGGGTCTCACTGAGTTGATTAGCACCCTGCTTTTACTGATGCTGGCTTTCAACTCCTCCTGCCTCAGCCACCAAAGCTCCTGGAATTATAGGTATGGGCCACCATGCCTGGCTCATATATTTATTTTCAATAAAGTTTTGTTTCAATATATTCATTTCTTTTAGAAAATGTAAACACTACAGTAGAGTATATTAACTAAATATGTTGACTCTACTTTCTACTGCTCAAAGCAAATATTAACATTCTATGATTTTTCTTTCCAGATGATTACAATACATCTATAAAATATTATCTTACTCTTCTAATAATATTTTCTTTCTTTTTTTGTGGTGCTATGGATTGAACCCAGGGCCTCACACATAGCAGGCAAGTTCTCTACCTCATTGGCCTTGTGATAGCTCATCATATTAATCTAGTTTTTGTATATTTAAATTATTTACATTTTCACTATTTAGAATAATGTTGCAGGAGACATCTATGTTGATTAAAAGATTATAAAATCTGATTATACCCTTAATTAGATTCCTGAAGATAGGATTATTGAATGAAAGTTCCAGAAATATAGGCCCAGCCCATACTATTTAAATAGCCTTGCTGCAAATATGGTCAATGTATTTCACAAGAAGGAAAATAATATGTATTATGTACTTCATATGTGCCAGATTTGTTACAAAGTAATTTTGTGTGCATTTCTGATTATTTACATAAGACTAGGAGTCATTTTATTCAATTTTATGGAAGAAACTGAGGCTCAGAAAGGTGAAATAAGTTTCTGAAAGTCACATAGATAGTGAATAACAGTATGGTAGCCCACCAAAAGGCACTGCTATATTGAACTGAGAGAATAAGTGTATTCTGTGTTCAACTGTTCATATTTACTTGCTTGTTTGCTGTTTTTTCTATAAGGAAAATAGTTTATGTCATAGTCAGGATATTATTGTTCTTTTACTACGTCTAGTATCAAGAAAAACTGTAATCCCCTGTGTACTCTGCTTCTATGACCCTCATCACCATGTTGTATAATGAAAATTGTTCTGGATGTAGACAGAGAGCACACGAGAAAGAGAGAGAGAATATGTGTGTGTGTGTGTGTGTGTGTGTGTGTGCCGCAGTCTGGCTGTGGCAAAATAACTGGGGGGTGACGAACAACTTGTGTACATTGATACAGCAGGAGTGGGAGCCGTTTATTGTAGGACAGGAGGGGTATATATATACATTCCACACAGCTTATCTTAATTAACATAAACTAGATACAGCAGTCAACCAATAAGGAATCTCCATACTTAATGGCTCGCTGGTGTTACTTCACAAACCACTCCCTCTGGCAAAATACCAGGCACCATCTTGATTTGTTTACAGACCTTAACATGTGTGTGTGTATGTGTGTGTGTGTGTGTGTCCATGTGCATGCAAATGACCTTTGAGCTTGTGAAAATGAGGCAGTTTTAGCTACTTCAGGACCTCTCTGAATAGATGGATGGTTGCTACAAACTTATGGGCAAGTGATACAGGAGGAGGAAAATCTATTCACCATATCTATGCTAGCTCTTCTGCATTTTTTCTTCAATGGAGAACTAATTTTAGACCACCAATATTTGTCAGTCTAGATACACTGATGTAAGATTTAGTGGTTGTTTTCCTTATGCTTTGGCAAGTGACTGAATTTTTCTACCTCCTTAATTTTCAATACTTTTTTTGGTTTTTGTCTTTTTCTGTGCTTTTATTGAGTAATTTAATTAATTTGGGAGATGACAAATCAAAGGCTGATAACTTGCTTCTCATTAATAATCTTTACATAGAAATCTAAAGCCTAAATATTAAAGATGAGGCCCTTTTAAAAGATGTGGTGTTTTAAACTATAAAATGCTGCCTATTCATTCAATTTCGTCAAAAAGGGGAAAAATGAATAGCCATTTTTGTATTAACATCTGTATAGCTGGACAACATAGTTATAAATGGCTTCTGAGCTAAGTGCATTTATACTCTGTACTCTGGCGACTTACCTATTTTTTTTAAGTTAAAATTTTGCCTTTAAAATATGCTTGGCAAAAGGCAGACTGGAACAATCAAATATTTGAGCTCTGGTAAGAATACAACTAGGTTTATATATAAAATTATAAGTCAAGAATGCCTATATCATAGAAATATAGAAGTGCCATAGCATTTGTAGGGATTTTGTGGTTATTTTTATAACTTCTAACATGATATTCTCATTTTGACATTTTCCAATTTTACTACAGAATAATTTGCAAGGCATTCATCTGTGACATTGCCTGAGGCTAGAGCTCTATTTCCAAAGTACAAATTCCTGAAGTAAGTAAAGTATTATGGGGTAATTTCCTATCTGCACATAAATCATAAATCGTATGTACCTTCTGGAATAATTGCTCATTTGTCTACTTACACCCTGAGCGTCTTAAATTGTGAGTGCAAGATTTATAAATACAAATACATTAAAATGAAAATGCTTTAAGTTAATGGGATTTTTGATTATTTGGGCATCTTCTTGGAAAGAGAGGTAATTGGTGCATTTTTAAGTTAAGTTGCTTCATTTTTATTGCAACTACTACAGATTTTAATCAAAATGGAGGAGTAATTTAAGCTTTTGGTAACAAAACACATTCAAATCTTTAACTAATTTCAATGTCTAATGCTGCTCTTCTCAATGGCTCTGAAATCGATTTAGTCTATGATTACCAGAAACTACACAAATGAAACAGGAACTCTGATTGATGTCTACCAATGTAATAGATGAACTGAGAAGGGCAACAAGAAAGTTGGGAATGCAAGATTATTTGATCTGCAAATCATACTTAAAGAAACTCAGAAAAGCTTTTAAAAGGTCCTTCTTATTTCTTCAGAAAGTAATGCAAACCACTTTAATTTGCCTCTTTAATAGAACTGCTGTAGAGAACCAGATTAGTTGGGTATATGACGACATCATCAGTAAGATATTAACAGAAATATGCTCAGGGATTCATCATTATCTACTGCCAGAGTTCCTTTATTTCTGGAACAACATAGGAGTGGTGGGTTTTGAAAAAAAAGATAGGGCACAAAATCATACAGATATAATTTATTCTTGCATTTTCTGTTTGAATTTTAATGAATACACATACTTCTATGGATCATGTGGAAAAAGAACCAGAAACAGTTAGAAGATGTAATAGTTTGTAGGATCAATACCAGAGATCATGTGTTAAAATAGCAAAAGGAAAATCACATACCAAGATTATAGATATATATTAAGAAAATGAAAAACTATGCTATGTACATATATGAGCATACCACAGTGAATTTCACTTTTTATGCACATTTATACAGCACAAATTTAAGAAAAAAACAATAAATATATTGAATGAAGTCCGGTAGAGTAGAGGAAGAGAGGGAGAAGGAGAGGGAAAGGGAAAATATTGAGGACTAAATTGTAGCAAATTGTATTCCATGAATGTATAGTTATGTCAAAATGAATCCCAATATTATGTATAACTATAATGCACTAATAAAAAATATAAGTTATAAAAGAAAGCGGCATGAAAATACTGAGAGGCCTTGAAAATTTACTTTTTGCATACCAAATGGGTTTATTCTTTTATTCTGTTTTGAAGGGGAAAAAAGTAAAGGAAAAAATAATTTTTTTTCTTACCAAATAGATACTATATAGCTATTTTTAAAAGTGTGGTTTATATCCATAGTTGCTGAATGTAAACATGGTTCAGGGCACTTGCCATATTTTACTTCTTATATGAAAGGTTGAAAATTTATCTAAATTTTTGGCATTGGTGTTAGAGAACATAATGATATTGTGATCTCCATTGTAATAAATATACCTAGAATCATAAACTACTATCTTATAAATTAAGAAGTTAGGCATGATCATTGTAACAAAAGTAAAAAGGCATGGTCATTGTAAAAAAAGTAAAGTATGTAGATATGTCTAAAGGAACAAATTAAAGTTCTATTCTACTATCTCATCTCTCACAGTGAATGGTGAATGACAATTAAAGATTTGACATGGATCCTTCCAGACTTTATGTGCCTATATAAACACATGAACAGATGTACACACATTACAGTATGTATGATCCAATTTCACATCTGTTTTTGGTTTGTTTTATTTTTGTTTTTGCAGTGCTGAGGATCAAACCCAGGGCTTTATACATACCATGCAAGTGTTCTACCACTGATAATAAAATCTGGGTTGGGGGTAATTTTTTCACTTGTTAATATATTGCTGGGCATGTAAGTAGTCTCAGAATTGTTGTTACATAAAAAATGCACATCCTTATACACATACTTTCATGCA
The DNA here is from genome assembly GCF_045843805.1 of Urocitellus parryii. Taxonomy (NCBI): domain Eukaryota; kingdom Metazoa; phylum Chordata; class Mammalia; order Rodentia; family Sciuridae; genus Urocitellus; species Urocitellus parryii. The sequence goes on from NC_135547.1 coordinate 52,484,347, forward strand.
CTCTTGCAAGAATAGAGTCCTAGAATATAATTGTTGAGTTAAAGGGCATATGCATTTTAAATTATGATCTAAACTACTCAGTTGACTTTGAAATATATACCCCATGAAGATTGTATGAGTGTACCTTTATTCTAGTCTTCCCCAATGTGACTACATCATTTTTTCTTCATTCTTATAGGAACAAATGGCATTTCAGTGAACTTTCAAATAATTTACATAAAATATTTCTGCTTCAATTTTCAGTACAATCTTTCCTCTTCAGAAACCCAATTTATTGAATGCTCAATTCCCATGCATCTTTAACCTTTCCCATGAGAATACTTAAAAGTTAAAAATAATATCTGGTTAGCAATGCTTCATACTTCTTCATGCGTCAGTCTAAGTGCATTATTAAGTTTAAAAAAAAAGTTTATTTGAAATAACACGTGAATCTAAAGAGCTGCAATTTTTATGCCTAATAAATTTTCACCTTTACCTCTCATTTCCTCTGGGAACTTGTTTCATCAATTATCTCCTATTCTTTTTATACATTTAATCTTTACTCCACTAACTCTATCCTTCAGCCTAAAAATATTCACAAGTTTCTGCCATTTAAAGTGGCCCTCTTGTGGGTTGTGACAAGTGTAAAATGGGAGAGTAGGCAGCTCCAAACTCCTGTCTCTTTACAAAAATATCAAAAAAAGAAAAAAGAAGATGAAGAAGAAACAAACAAAACAACAACAAAATCAAGTAAAAACTGTCAGGATCAATTTTGCCAGAATTCTGGGAAATAGTCAACTGTTACAGCAATAGCTGGGGCACAGTGGCACAGGCCTGTAATCCCAGCCACTCAGGAGGCTGAAGCAGGAGGATTGCAAGTTCAAGGCCAGCCTCAGCAACTTAGTGATGCTGTAAGAAACTTAGTGAAACCCTGTCTCAAAATACAAAATTAAAAAGGCTGGGTATGTGGCTAAGTGATTAAGTGTCTCTGGGTTTAATTCCTGGTACCAAAGTATAGAAAAGTTTCAGCAATAAAGTGAAAGCTGAATGAAGAAAAAGGCAACTTGAAATGTTGGGACAATTTTGTGTCAACTTTCCTTATCTTATTGTATTCTGTCTCTAGCTTAGAGGTGGTCTAGGAGACAGCAGTACCCAGTGTAGAATCCTGATTCCTGGTTCCAAAGGAAACAGAGTACAGTTTATTTACAAGTACTGTGCTTGCTTGTTCTAAGTATTGTGGTGGCTACCCCAAGAACTCACACTATGCACTGGTCTACGTTTTCCTAAATTTTAATATCATTCATAGTTTAAAACCAGCATGTGTTTCTCAAAAACCCTATAAGGTAAACTAAAAACCAATGATTATCTGGGACAAATATTATGGTTAAGATACAATAGACTACCTAAAAAAGTAGAGGCAAAGCTTGGAAAGTGGTTCATTAGAAATTAGAGTATTTTAAAGTGGGAACTATAGAAAGCCACAATGTATGACTGAAATATTATTCAGTCAGAAAAAAGAAGGAAATCCTGCTATTTGGAATAATAATGATGAACCGAGACAACATTGAGCATTTTGTTAAATAAAATGAGGTTGTCATAAAAGGTCAAACACTGTATGAACCCACTTATATGAGGTATCTAAAATAGTCAAATTCATAGAAGAAGAGAAAAGCATAGTGGTCACCAGGGGCTAGACAGAGAAAAAAACTGGGAAATTGTTTTTCACTGAAAATCTGTTATGCAAGATAAGTTTTTAGACATCCAACATAGTAATACAATTAAAAATATGGTATTGTACACTTTAAAATATGTCGAAGATAGATATAATGTTATATGTTCTAGTAAAAACCAAACAAAAAACACCCATGGGAATATATATACCCATGGGAATATGTGTGTGTTTGTGTGTACATATATATGTGTGCATGTGTATTATTACATATATATGTGTTTGTGTTATATTAAAATACATTTATCTCCACACATTCATTGAAACCATGTGATTATGACTGTCTCCCCTAGTTTGACTGTACTATGGTATCTATGACATCTGTTTCATCTTTGAGGTAGATTCTATATCTCATTCACATTTGTTTCTGTTCCCAGTATTCTATATACTTAATGAGTGTAGAACTGGAGTGGATGCCCTCAAATATGTGAAGCAGAGACTTACCTATATTTCACTTGTTTCTGTTTTATGTTATTCCATAGCTTTCTTTAGCTTCTTGTCTTATCTAAATTCTCTTTGCTAATTATTTTCTGACCCATATTTTAGATGCAGAAACATTTCTTTGTTAACTTTTTTTGTGAGAAGTTGTTTTCATATGAAAGCCCTGACAAAAGTTAAGTCCTTTTCAGCATGATATATTTATTTCATAATATCATACTTCTGGTAAAAATAGTAGCTAAGGGATATAACTGTTTATCTGTTGTTTTTATTTCTATTTTGTGGAGTATCTAGAAGGAATACATAAAAATGTCATTTTGATTTAGTAACTACCTAGTAAAAATATCAATACTAATAAAGCAGCAACTTTTGTATGACTGATGTGCATTTTTTATTCATTAAATTGTGTAAACAGGAATGAGGATGTGAGGATGTAGTGTAAAATTGTTTCACTGTAGAATAGGCATCTAAATAGAGAACTATTTAAAAAATATTTGGGTTCTATTAAATATACCTGATAATCTACCAGAGTGTTTGCTATGGTTTGATTGTTTCCCTTAATATCATGTGCTGGAAGCTTGGTCTGCAATGTGACATTAATAAGTGATGGGGGCTGGTGATGTAGCTCGGTGATAAAATGCTTGCTTAGCATGCAGGAGACCCTTGTTCAATTCCCAGCACTTAATGGAAAAAGGAAGGTAGGACTTTTAAGAGACATAATATAGTAACAGGTAACAATTAGACCAAGGAATTACTACCTTCATGAATGGAGTAATGCTACCTCGTGGAAGATCTATCATGAGACTTGATTAGTACCTTGAGAGTGGGTTGCTTATAAAGTAATCCAGGCACCTTTTCTTGGTCTCTCTTCTTCATATGAGTGTTCACCTTTCTCTTTCTCTACCATATGGTAATGCAGCTAGGGAACCCTGACTAGAATGCCAGTGTCATTCTGTTTGGGACCTTCAGCCACTAAAATCATAAGCCAAATAAACCTATTTATTTTGTAAGCTACCTAGCCTCAGGTATTTTGCTCTAGCAATGCAACATGGATTACTGTAGTGGTAAAGAATGACCTGGTCCTCTTCCCACCCATGTTATGCACAGCATAAGAAAAAGCATAATAAAAAATGATTTTTAGAAAGTTTATAGATCAATATTATTATTCTTGTTTGCATGCTTCATTTGCTGAGAAGCTAAAGCATGTCACTGAAGTTTAGCTTCCACAAATATTTAAAAGTTTTGATATGATTGGTTCATTTGGTGATGTGCAAAAGTCTTTATCTTTAACAACAGTAAACTAAATGTGGATCAGGACAATTAGGATTTTCCTTGCTCATATTATACATATGCTTTCCCTCCCATTAGTAATGTAATTGTTTGAATTTGTGTTGTATTGTCACAAAATTAGTGAGATTCATTATCTAACCATTTGTGGTGTATAATTTTATATAAATATGTTGCTTTCCATAAGTTAATTTCATACCTTTAAGCATGATATTTTTGGTTCTTATCTATAATTCTGGCATTTTGCACTAGAGAGATCAATAAATAATCATTTGGACAATGACTAATACTTTTAAAGCATCCTATCTAATCTTAAGTAAATTCCGGATCCAGGTAATATTCTAATAGAGTTAGTATTTTGTCTACAATGAATAATTATATCTTAAAATTGTTTTTTCCCTTTGTATATTCTTTACCAAAGTTAGTTCAATCTTGCATTGATATGGACAAGAAAATGTTTATGAATATAATAATTTAAAGCTTTCAAATGCCTACTTTATGATTCTGTAAATCTAATTTTAAATGAATTGGTCCAAGATACCTAAGTTTTAAGCAAATTTGATGAGGGAGAAATCACTCAGAATTGGATTTTTTTCCCTCAGAGCTTATAATTATTAGCTTACTCAGTTTCAGAGCTTATGCCATTTAAATACACGTTTAATTTTGGTTTCACTAATGGAAATGTTAACATTATTATCTACTATGTTGTATCATGAAAGAAGAGTTGTTAGTTTAAAACAAAATCAAGCAAATAATCCATCAATCAGCAAAATACTTTAGAAATCCAAGATTTAATCTCTAGATATATTTTATTTCTGATAATTTAGTGAATATTTAACTATGGATATTTTCATATATAAGAACCTATCTACCTCCACCAATATCCACCCTGATAAGTTTAATGAAATTGAATTAAGGAATAAGACCTCTCTCAGATGTTCCTTTAGCTTTAGATCCTATAGCTAGTGATTTTTACTCAAAGAACTAAAATTAATGCATTATACATGTTTTTTTTCTGAGTTTATTGTTAGAAAAAGAAAAATGTATCCAGTTTATACATCATGTATATGTGTGTTTAAAACCAAACTATACATTCAATTGTGCTTGAAATACTTCCAAGGTCAAAGTCTGAATCATCTAACATACATTCCTACTTCTTTTCAGTACTTCATTTTCAATTTTATCATGAGGAAAGTAATTATAGGAAAAGGGGATCCATAATCTGATATTATTTTCTAATAGTTATTAAAATTAAATAATCTTCATTTTACTGAGTCTATTTCTTGAGCAGAAACTCAACAAACTAGAGCGCCCTTTGAAGATGGTGGTTGCTAACATGTACATTGAATGCTAGATGTGTATGGTGGTTTCTTAGGGGGAGATCTAGTGGAAGAGAAGGATTAATCTATAGGCTATTCTCCTTCTTGAACATATAAGAAATGATGCCTGGGAATGTTTAGAAATACTTGTGGAAGAGGCAGCAGATTGTGCAATGAACTGGAATATTAGTCTGAGTAGTTCAGTGTTGAATAGAACTAATTTGAATCATGATGCTAATTTGACTTTACTTGTTATAAATTGGCCTTGGGGCCTAGGGAAATTCAGGTTAAATTTGGCTACTGAAAACACTTAAAATTTTAAGGAATGATGTACCAATTTATAGGATTGTCTTACTACATCTTCATTAGCACTGAGCAACCACTTTCACTGAGCAATCACTTTCCACTTCTTCATCCAAGAACTGAATAGTAAAACATGGTAAAGTTGTGTTATTAAGATTTTTAATTTGGATGAATATATTTTCTTTTGTTATTTTTGTTTGTATTTCTATTCAGAATTCTCCTTTCATGCCTTCCGCTGTATTTTATTAGACTCTTGTTAGAAGATCAAATATTTTCATATAACATGTATATTCTTTGTTGCTTTTTTGAAATATGTTCTTTTAGTGTACCATCTGACTTAATTTTATGCAAAAGCATTAAATTTGGATATATATGAGTACATGAAGCCTTAAATGTGTGACTTCTTCCATTGTGGTTTTCTAAGAAAATTCTATTTGAGAGAGTGTCCACTTACATCTCAACTATTCCACTACAGATGTTTAAAATAATTGGTAAAAGTCTATTTTACAAATACAGATTACATTGTTAGATAATCTGAGTGGGGGAAAATTTCAACATATGACCTAAAGCCATAAATAAGAAAGTATTTTAATTGATTTCGTTTGAAAAATTTACTAGTTTAGATAATTGTGTCCATTACCTATATAAGACACGTTGTGGCAGGCTGAATATGCATGGCCAGTAGATTATTCTAGTGTTGGAGAGAATGTTGAAGAATTACCACTCATATGCTGCTGGTGGGAATGTAAATTGATGCATATTATTTTGGAGTGAAGTCTTGCAATAGAAATAGTTTTAAAAAATACATACTTTTTCACTGTTAGGAATTTACACTCCATGTATGCAGGTAAAAGTCTTCCAACATATACATAAAAGGATTTTCATCCTAGCATACTGTATTTGGCATTACAAAATAAATGCTATCATTATTTATCAATTAAAATAAAAATTTAAAAACTGACAAAATTAATAGCGATCAGTAGGTGATTGATTTAGTAAATTTATGAGACAGGAATACCATGGAGTATCATTAAAATAAATAGAAGTAGATGTATATTATATTATGTAGAAGATGGCCAAAATTTTTTTGCCATTGGATGAAAATAACAAGTTGCATAGCAGAGTGCATTATAGGGATCGATTTTAAAAAAAGGAAAGAAAAAGAGAGATTCTGAAAGGATATATAAGGGACTTGATGATAGACATTTTTGGAGAAGGAACTAAAGGTTCAGAGTGGGAAAAATCTTTTGGTATCTATTCTGTACTAATTGCATTTTATTACAAGCATATGATTTCTTTTAAATATTGGTTTATGTTTAAAAAATCATTTACTGCTTCATTCAGTAATTGTTTGCTGCTCTTCTTTATGAAAACTCTTACAAAGGCAAAGATATATATGGTAAGATAGAGAAATTAGTCTTCCTCCCCGTGGAACTCTGTCCTGGTAATCGACTATGTGACTATATAGGCCTCAACTACACTTATAATTCCATGGGAAAGATGCATGTTTTAAGTTTAAGAAAATATTCTGAAAGCTTATAAAAACCTTATATTAGCTCATGATCTGAATCTGGCTCACATAAAAGTTTTGTTTGATCCAAATATTTATTAATTTTCAACTTCCAATATGCTTGGACTGAGTACTAGCTTCCACTTTCACATGGAGCATGTGACTACATTGATCACAGCCTTAGTACTCATAATTGTAAATAGTAGAATAGTTGAAACCTCAACCGTCCCCAAAGATATCAGTTGGACCAAAGTCCTAGAAGTCATAATTTAAAAGTGCCTTTCCCCTTCCTTGTTTAGTTAATCCTAGAATAGCATAACATCTTATGGAATTTACATCCAAACAATGGTCCCTTTTGTATAAATTCAAAATTATCTCCTCTGAAGTCTGATCGAAGTGAGATAAATACAACAATCCACGTCAAGCTCTTATGATTAATGCCACACCTCAAATTGATTTTGGAAAGAGGCAGGCAAAGTAGATGAGATGCCAGAATAGTTAGGATAATATAAAGATCTATTTATACTGCACAAAACCAATAAAATTTAGAGTATAGCAAGATTAGAAATTACTTAATACTATTCATATCTCCATAGACTTTACTTTGAGAAGCATTACATATAGACTATAAAGCAGACACTAATTACCAGTTCATGGCATTTGTACTTCCCAGAAGGTTACAAATGGAATAAAGTTTCTTGTCCAAGGTTACTAAGATCATTTGCGGAAAGATCAAGAATAGAAATGAAGCATTTCAAATCCTATGCCACAATCCAAAGCATGTCATTTTCATCACAACCTTGTTAATTGAAAGAAAATAGTGAATCGGAATCAGACAAATCCTGTAAGAACTTTAAATATTAGGTAATTATTATCTGAGAAAGAATTAATAAACAGAAATGAGAAGTGGACAGAGGTACCAGTTTTTTTTTTTTTTTTTTGTCCAGCATAGTTGGTATTGAGTGAAATAAAGTGCAAGCTAGAGGTGGAGGGGACAAATAGTGTCACTGCATTTTAAGTATGCAAACAGAGCAAAATAAACACAGAGGGCAAAATCTATTGATTGTTATAAAACTTTTGCTTGGATTTTACGATTGCCAAGATTTGCCATATTGGCTGATGGAAGACTGTAAACAACTAAAGAAAGAGACTGATTAAGTGTAAACAGTAGGATTAAAGTGGTTAGTGGAGTCGGGACTAGAATAAATCAGAAAGAAAAAACTCTCTCCAAAATTCTTAGATAAAATATAGCGAACTTTCTAAGAAATATTTTAAAATCAAGAAAGTCATATATTCTTTTTTTTTTTAAATCTTTAGTTGTAGATGGTTATATACCTTTATTTTATTTACTTACTTATTTTTATGTAGTGCTGAGGATGGAACCCAGTGCTTCACACATGTTAGGCAAGTGCTCTACCACTGAACCACAACCCCAGCCCTTTTTATGTTTTGTTTTGAGACTGGGTCTCTTCAAGTTGCTTAAGACCTTGCTAAATTGCCCAGGCTGGCTTTAAATTTGTGATCCTTCTGCCTCAATCTCCCAAGACACTGGTAGTACAAGCATGTGTCAGCAAACCAAGTTAGGGTTTTGCCTTTCACAAAATGTCACTTTTATATGTTGTGTTTACATTTAGTTCAAAATAGATTTTAGTTTCTCTTGGGACTTTTTATTTGACCAAGGTGTAACTGTTTAATTTCCAATTTCACTGAAATTTTCCAATTATTTTTCTGTTATTGATTTTTAGTGTAGTTCCATTGCATTCTAAGAGCAAACTTTATGTGATTATTTTTGGTTTTAAATTTATCAAACTGCGTTTAATGGCCCAATTGTGGGTAAATGTTTCATGAAGTCTTAAGAACAAGGTGCATTTTGCTGCTGATTATTTTCTTGGCTTTGTTCATCATTCTGTTAATACGTTCATAAAAAGTATTTTTCATGGCTTTTATAATATTTTAGATTTCCACTATTTCTTTTTGATTTTTCCTTAGAGTTTCCATCTCTCTGCTTATATTACTCATCTTTTCTTGCATATCATCTACTTTTTTCAATAGATTCTTTAACATATTAATTAAAGTTACTTTGTGCTTGCTTTCTCTCTTCAAACTATGATTTTTCTTTTCAGAATGCTTTGTAATTTTTGGCTGAATATCAGACAAGATGTAATAGGTAAGAGGACATTTGGTAAACAGGCCTTTAATGTGAAGATTTGTTTGGTAGTTAAGTAAGTATTTGGTCTATGTTTACTCTATGTTGTAGATGTAGGTATCAGAGTCTAAAATTCCACTGGCATGCTTTTGTTTATCTACTCTTTTGTCTTTGTTTTTTTTTTTCCCTATTGTCTCCTTAAATAATATTTGAGCCATGTAGTTATGTAGGTCTTTCAGTTGAAATCTACAGCATAGTAAAGAAGCCCAAATGATCAGTGGTGAGTTGGTAGTGGGGCAGGACAGGGAGAGGAATTTTTTATAGAATTATGATTAGGTATCAGTATTTTTTATTTTAATTAGTTTTTTAGTCAGTATTTTTGCTTGGGCTGTGACTTGCATAAGTACTTTTTAATTTTTTTTTTTTTTGCTTTCTCCAGCTGGGATTGTGGATCAGTGGTAGAGAGCTCGCCTAGCATGTGTGAGGCCCTGGGTTGGATCCTCAGCACCACATCAAAAACTCTGATATAACACAAAGCGGTTACATTCTGGTAAAATAATTTCCCTTGAGGACAGGTTTTTGTTGAAAACAGAATACTCTGGAGATATTTTAAAATGGCTATCTTTCTCTGCTGACATGAGTAAAATTTTGTCCACTGCATATACCCTTAATAAAAACCTGATGGGACACTTGTAAATAAAATGAGGAAAGTATGGGATCTACACCTGGAGTTTTTTTTTTTTTTTTAAAGAGAGAGTGAGAGAGGAGAGAGAGAGAGAGAGAGAGAGAGAGAGAGAGAGAGAGAGAGAGAGAGAGAGAAAGAGAAAGAGAATTTTTAATATTTATTTATTTATTTTTAGTTCTCGGTGGACACAACATCTTTGTTGGTATGTGGTGCTGAGGATCGAACCCGGGCTGCACGCATGCCAGACGAGCGTGCTACCGACTGAGCCACATTCCCAGCCCCTACACCTGGAGTTTTTAATATTCAAACTTGTCAATACTGTGTCTCCAGAAAATTTTTAATTACATTTTAAGATTTCCTACCCTGGAACTGGTTCCACTGGCCAGCTTCTACTTCTGAGTTTCTGCTCTGCTAAGTTGTGATTCTCTGTATTTACCTGTATCTCCAATTTTGAGGTAGTGGTAGGACCTCTGTCCTAAATTCTTTGATAGATCTAAGAAAAGGTATTAATTTTTAGTATATTCAGCTTTTGTATTTATGAGTGAATGGAAATGGTGATTTTTAAAATCTTTAAATGTCATGCCAGAAACTGGAAGTTAAGAAAGATACTTTGCATTCTTTCAAATATTGTATTGTTTTTCTAGGGATGACCAATATTGATAATCTTGGTGCACCATGAATATTTCTGTAGGACCTTGTATTCAGTATGACTTAAGAGATATTATAGGTTCTTTTGAACACACTATTTCCCATACTAACTTCAGAGAAATGACAGAAAATAGGAAAATTCAAAGAAAAGATAGGCTTTTGTGGTTCTGTTATCAGCAGAAAGCATGAGGATCTTGGATAACCATATGCAAGGGTCTCTAATGAAGCTTCAAAAAACTGATAACTATATTTATCTAATAATGGCTATATTATATTCTACTTATTTTTTAAGTAATGCCTTTTACTCAAAAATTATTCCTATCTAGTGTTTTTCTGATCTTCCAAATTGGATATTCTCTCCTAGATGTCTGCAGATGCAATACAGAAGCACTCTACTACTGAGTCACATCCCCAGCCTGAACATTACCCTTTTAAACAAGCTGTATATGTGATTCTTGAGCATATTTAACAATACAAAAATACCCTTCTTTATTGACTCTTTTAAGTCTCTATATCAGTTGTCATTCCATTCCAGCTTTGAGTAAAAAGTTGGTGAAATTTTTCTTAGATATCCTAAATCTCTCCCCTTTTAGCATGCCTGTGCCATGCTGCCCAAATAATCTTGCTTCTAGATTATCACTGTATTTCTCTTTGATTTCAGTTTAATATCTACATGGTTAATTTATATCCATCAATTTTAAGACAGGATATTCATGAGAAACAAACTTTCAAATAAAAAAATATAGTTCTGTAAAAGAGAAAGATAGATGCTATGAGCAGGCACATATAAAAATGTTATATTGGTTAAGAAGCTCTTTTCTGACATACCTTAGCCATATTTGTTTTGGTAGTTTCATCTTTTACTGAAGACTAGTCCTTTTAATTTGTGACAGCCATTTCTGTACAATGTGACTTAATATATGAGAAGATATTATAGATATTTTTTGATAAAGAAGATTTAGAAGCTCTAAACATGATGCTAAAGTAAATATCTCATGATGTTCCCTGGAATTCAGTTATTTGAAAATATTCTATGACCATTCTCATATGTTGTTCTATAGAATTTGAAAATTCCAGTATACTTTGGAAAAATAGAATGTGAAGAATATTTCACAGATCTCAAATTATATATTTGCATATCTTGCAAACATGGGACTTACAGGGCAAAACACAGAAGCACATTACAGACAAATGTTCAAGTCTGTTTCAGCCAGACATTATGGTAAGGAAGTACAGCAGGAGATGATAATTAAGATAAATTTAAGAGTATTAAAATCCCAATAAACATAACATTTTCAATTCAGAATAGAGCCATGTCACTTTATTTAGTATTGTTAGCCAGAACTCCTAACCCTAAAACATAATATTTCCAGGTCTTTTTGCAAATATTATTCTTTTCTATTAGCATTAAAATAATTTTAAAGAGGTTATTTCTTAGAGCTCTCATATTCCCTCAGGAACTCAAGTTAAATTATAATGCCTTTAATTACACTCAAACCCTAAATATTCTCACTCCACACTTTTGCACTGCAGAATTTTGTTCTTTCTTTTCTTTTTTACTTCTTTTCTTTGTCTTTTTCTTCCTCTTTACCCACCCCCCTTTTAAGTACAGAGAACAGACCTCCAACTCCCTATTACTGGGTATCATTCAAAGTGCATTTGGCTTCAAGTTCAAAATGGCTTGACAATAAGTTATAGAAAAAAACTTGTCAAATAAGTATAAGCAAAAAAGGTATTTATTAATTCAAGAAATCTGAAAATTTAATGGTTTCAAGGTTTGTCAATTGTGAGACAGCAATGTCTACTTTTGTCTTCAGTAAAATAAGGGGTTGTACTAATTTCATGATTATTATGTGGAGTGAGCCATAATACTTATGGGAAAGAGACATTTTAGAAAACACACACAAATGACACTCCCCCTCATAATCATTGGTTCTGAGATAACTCCTTCAGAAAAAAAGAAACTATGCTTGAGAGACTGTTCTAATGAACATGCCCTTCAAGTACACAAAAGTAGGAAAAAGGTTTGAGAACTCTTGGACTAGATGATTTCAATACTGTCCTATTTTGTATTTATGTACTAAAATACAATACATTTTGTTTAGAAATTTTATGTATTTTGTATTAGTTAACAAAATTTAAATTCAAATCATAAAAAATAAATTGTTTTAAAATCTGGATATTTACAATAATGCATTCTAAAATCACTTTCCTGAAGTATTTTATGGAATTTTCATGTTTTATAAAGTAGAACATTTCCAGCATTTTACCCAATCACCAGTTCAGTTAAAATAATAAAGAAAAAATGAAATAAAAATTATATAGAGAATATTAGATATGAGGACTAATGTACAAGTGCAAAGCAATAGACAGCCTCTCTTGTTCAGTTCTGAATTTCTTTATATTCAGTCAGCCTTCTAATGGAACTATGAATATCAGTAAAAATCAACCGAAGGCAGAATTTTGAACATTCAGTGTCATTCTTTGACCACTGAATTAGAAATACATATTAAGCAGCAATGGTCTGTTAGTTTGAAAATGATGCACTAGGAGGTTCTGCTCAATTAGGTAAAAATTCTTCATTATGTAGAGCCCAACAGGCAATGATATAAGATAGAAGAAAGAACAAAAATATTAACCAAGTAAAAATCCCTGTTTTGAACTAAAAATAAGCTGGTAAAAACATCCCTCTGATGCGTGATCAGTATTAGCTGCTCTTCTCATTTATAATTGAAACATACAATGAGTTAAGTGTTTGAGGTAAGGAAGGACTCAAGTGGGTCCTGAAGTAAAACTTCCATAATTTACAGTGTAACTGTGTGTAAAGCCATTTAAGGATTAGCTAGTGTCTGAAACCCAATCAACTGGTTTGTCAGTTAGGCAGAATCTGCTTCACATTTGATAATTTCATTGCTCGTTATCCTCTTTAAACCCAGAGGAAGCAGAAGTTTTTGTCAAGGAAAGAGTTTGGTCTTTGAACGACTTGGTTTAGGGGCTGGGGATGTGGCTCAAGAGGTAGGGCGCTCACCTGGCATGCGTGCGGCCCGGTTGGATCCTTAGCACCACATACAAAGATGTTGTATCTGCCGAAAACTAAAAAAAATAAAAATATTAAAAAATTATCTCACTCTTAAAAAAAAAGACTTGGTTTAAATCTTGGCTCAAACATTCACTATAATAGTCAGCTAAGGAAAGTCTTGTTTATAAGATTGTTAGGACAATAATAATTGTTACCTCCTGTCTCCATTAAGGAGAAAAAAAATAATGTTATGGAAAAGTATTACAGATAAGCTAGTTGTGTCTATTGTGAACTTAAAATCAGGACACTGTATTAAATATTAATAATATGAAGACAATATTTGAAACTGGGCAGAATTTAAAATTAAGTGCTGAAAGTTAGTGACCAGGGTTTGGTAATATTTGTAAGACTACTACTTTTTATTCCCATTATTATTATACTCAAATTGTTGTCTATGTAAAAATTATATTGTTAACAATTTTTTATAGAAATATTTATTTTTTAATTGTAGTTGAGCACGATTCCTTTATTTATTTATTTATTTTATGTGGTGCTGAGGATCGAACCCAGGACCTTGCACATGCTAGGCAAGCACTCTACCACTAAGCCACAACCACAGCCTTATTGTTAACAATTGAAAATTAACAAATGGTATGTGCAATCACCACAGGAAATAATTAAATTCTTGAAAAATAGAAGATACATGGAAATTATAGGGTAAAACTGAAGATTAATTTATTAAGAAATAGTGTGAATTCTCAGTTCTTTATTTCATTTGTATGGGTGATGATGAACATCTAATATCAATTAAACTATTTGTATAAGAGGTCAAAACTCTTAAAATAATATAATAAAAATATTTGAGGGGCTGGGGTTGTGGGTCAGTGGTAGAGTGTTTGCCTAGCCTGTGTGAGGCACTGAGTTTGATCCTCAGCACCACATAAATATAAAATAAAGATGTTGTATCTACCTAAAACTAAAAAAAAAATTTTAAAAAATTGAATATAAGTTGAGTTTCTAATTGAAGTAGTAATTATTATTTCATGATTCCAAGAGATATAGTGGTAGCAATATAGTAAGTGCTTCATTGCACTGTTTTGGAGCCAGATGATTTAGGTTGTTCTATCACTTATTGTCTAGGGGATTATTGACAAATAGCTTAATCTTTGTTTTCCCCAACTGATGATTAAAAAATTAAAACTTAAAAAAGTACTTTTTAAAATTTTTGTTTTTTTAATTTAAAAAATATTTTATTCGTTCTTTTTGTAAAGCATTTTGAACAGTTCACGTCATATTGTGAGCATTCAAAAAATGATCGCTTTTGTTCATCCATTACTGCATTTTGGTTCAACTGATTGTAAGAATATAGTTAAATAAATAAGAGTAATGTCTTTTAAAATATCAGGAGTCAAAAGAGAGTATAGTTAGTACAGCCATAGCTATTGACAAAAGGCAAAAATTAATTCCTATTCAACTGCATATTTAAAATCACAATGTTATAATTTCAGTTATAATTGTTATAATTATAATACATATAAATTATGAAATTGTTATAATTTAAGAGGAGTGAATCAGCAAAAGGAAAAGAGAGAAGTTGAAGATATATGGATAGTTTGAGAAATGATAGAGTCTCTGGGACTGTCATAAAGTTGGGTGGCACAGAGATTCAAGATTATAGGAAATGTTGAGTTCATACTTCTCTTTAATTTTCTTCTAAGATTCTTGAAATAGTTTTCTCATTCTCTCTCTTCCTCCTAATTACCTCATGATTCTTTTTTTCTGGTCTATAGAACTTTTGTGTACTATGATCTTGAGGTTCCTAATGGTAGAAGCATTACAAGATGGGCTTTGGATTCAGCCAACCCTAGTTTGAATACGTTTTCTGCCTCTTTATTACTATTCAAACTTGGGCAATTGAATAATCTTAATCTTTCTTCATATTAAAATTGATACAGTTTTAAACTAGTAGGAATCATGTATGAAATAATATGATTCATTTGAAACACACAACATGACATCTGATATATATTAAGTATAGGTTTCATGCAATGTAAGAGGCTTACTGCCAGCTCTAAATAATGGCCCCTGGGCAAGGTCGGCTGTTGACAGGAGCCATAATATATACTCAGTGCATCCTTGTCCATCTGCATTTTAAGCAGTTTGCAGCCTGGTGGCCTGTGGGACAAATGAAAAACACCAAAAATATTTTGCTTGTTCCACAGTAATTTTTAAAGATTCCTATTTTTTTGCCAGCATTTAAATGTCTGGAGATTTTACATATACATTTAGATTTTTGACTTTTTCTAAATAATTTGTAGATCCGCATTGATATATGAGAACACAAGACCATACTAGTAGCTTCATTAATTCAGTTACCTGATTTACTCTTGTATGCACCAGAGTTTACAGCCCCTATAATAAACCTTGAGGGTGTTATTCAGCAATGTATGAAATTCATGCCTGTAACAAAGTTTTCATAGACATTTATTTACTATTTTGCAAAGAAGTAGAAGACAAAAGTCCAAATCTTTTATACTGTACTTTATAGGCCGAAAATATAATAATTTCCAAAAGAATAATAATAAATATCTCAGAAATCAGATAATCTCCTCAAATATCATCTGATGTTTTCCAGAGTATTTGTGAGTTGGAAGAATGACAAAAAAGAAATAACTGTGGATTTCAGTTAAAAAAAATTCCTCTAACATCCTCATCTAGTTTTGTGACTCCATTTAAATAACTTTTATAGGGCTACTCAGGGAAGATTTACCCAAAATTAAAGCTCAGAGCTAACATGCAAAAATTTTTAGGCCTATTTCCCAGCTCTTATACATTGTAAATAACCACCTTATAATAACTGATACTCATAAAATGAGGGCATAGAGATGAAAGGTGAGTTTTTGTTTTATTTGATAAAGGGTCCATTTTTCTAGATAATATTATATCTGGCAACTTTCAATCTAACTGTTATAAAATACTCAATGCACTGGAAAATCAATAATCCTCATCAAACTGATTGTAATTGAAGAGCTGCTTCAGTTTATTCCTTGATAATGGGTAGCTATCTTATTGCAAAATATATTTTAGTACCTGGATATATACACATAAAAAAGAAAAATAAACAGAGGACTTTCAACCATAAAAAACATTCTGCCACCACACAATAATATTTCTATGCTGGAGGGTCAATTATATACCCAGGCTAGAGAAGCAGAAGGAAAAATGTAACTTAGAGCCCTTTGAAGTTCTCAGTTTTTCCAATCTTGTCACCAAGACTTTTGTCACCAAGACACTGAATTACATTTCCACTTCAAGGAATACTTAAAATTATTTTCTGTTTTCCTGCTGAAACACTGACTGATTCTGATAACAGAAAACAGGTATGGTAGCAAAGAAGCATTAAATACAGTGAAATGTATCCCACCTCCATATAAGTACTGTCATCAATATTAATCTCAATATATATGGATGTGAATAGATATATACAAAGTAGAATTATATAAAATAGTAAGCCACAGAGGTCAAACATTGCTAGCTCTATTAAGTTAATGTCTAATCACTAGAGAATCATAGCCATCAGACTTTCAATATTATAAATTTCATTTTCAAAGATGTATCAGATTGTTTAAACTGGTATCACAATTTGATTCATCTAATTTGCATCGTTTTGATTCAAAACTCATAAAACAATTCAAGTGTCATTTAATTTCAAAATTTGTTGACCTAATGCAGAATGTGCCACAAATGAGGACAGGTTTTGGTGGCAAATTAATACATTTTTTTATTTATATTTGATTAATGTTTGGCTTAACTACAAGAACAGAATCCATTGAAATTGCCAACAGACTTATATTAATCTGCATTACAACTATATGTATGATTGTAAATTAATAATTTACAGTTGTACTACTTCATAGGTTTTATATGTGTCCAGTTTGTATGTGACCAGTTTAAGGCAGAATTTCAGATCTTACTTATATGTGGACACAGACAAGAGTGTATGTTTGGTTTCTAAACAGAGCTGCTACAGATTCTAGAATATGGTTCTGCAATGCCAGATAATGCCCATATCTAAACAGCTTTTCCCTAGACAATAATACTGTCATGTCATTGTTTACTTGTTTTGTTTTTGTTTCATTTCAAAATGAATTAGGTCAGGGAAAATATAAATTGAGATGCTGTAGAAAAAAATGGTTAATAGACTTGAAGATGTCCTGCTTAAGGTTTGTCTGATATTTAAGAATGACCTTTATTTTAGCTTAAAATACAAAGAAAATAGAATTTTCATTCTTAAGAACATATCAGAGAGGGTAATGTGTTTTTAATGAAGAAGATACAATTAACTATGTATTGACATTAGTATGTATCAATATGTTTGTAATGTGTACTGGAATGCTAAAATTCAATCTCTAGAATCCTACACTAATTCAGCTATTTAAAAGATGCAGTATGTAAAAATGTGGATGTGGAACCGATGTGAATCTGCAATATGTATACTGGGTAAATATGGGAATTCATAATCTGCTTGAATCAAATGTATGAAATATGATATGTCAAGAGCTTTGTAATGTTTTGAACAACTAATAATAAAAAAGTAAAAAAAATAAAAGATGCAAACAAGTAATTGTACAAATTCTAAACAAGAAGATACTCAGAGGTTCAAAAATGCTGGGGAAAAGGTCTAATGTTTCTTTTCTTTTTTCTTTTTTCATTTTACTGTAGTAAGAACAGATAACACGAGATTTATCCTTTTAGTGAATTTTTAAGTGGACAATGCATTGTTGCTCATTACAGGTGTGATATTGTATAGCAGATCCTGAGAACTTTGTTATCTTGTGTAACTGGAACTTTATACCCATTAATTAGCAACTTCCCATTTTCCCTTCCCATCAATCACCAGCAACAAACATTCTACTCAGCATCTATGAGTTTAACCACTTCAGATACCAAATATAAGTGGAATCACACAGCATTTGTCTTTTTGTGACTAGCAAATTTGATTTAATGTAATGCCCCCCAGATAGGTCAATATTACCACATATCACACTAGTTGCTGTAGAGATTATGACCATGGAAATATACAGGGAAGCATTCCTTTGGTGAGCAAACTCCTGGAGGGTAACTGGCACTCTGTTTCCCACCCTTAGAATGCCCTGAAGTTTCTCCTAGGAACTAGTAAGATAACTAATACATGTGCTACATCTAGCTGTTTTGAAATGCCCTTCATGAGGAGGCTCTATGCTAGAGTCTTATCAGCCTAAACCTTGATCTCAGGCACACAGATGCTAGGAATAAAGGAACTCTCTTGTTAGACAACCACAACATTTCACTGAGCCTAAACCTGTCCAAATAACAGTAGCTTTATATAATGGACTTTTTTAAAAGAGCTACACAAACTCCTAACACCGCACATTGCAGTTTAGTAAATAACTGAGGAATAAGCTGCATAATGTTGCTAAGTCTGTAACCTGCCTAGTAATACTATGATCAATATGTACTAATGATGCCAATTACCTAAAGGAACCTATTCATATAAATAATGCTGGCAGCTTCAACATTCTGCTATTCTGCCATCTTTCCTGCCTCTGCATCTTGTCTCTGTGTCTCTTATTATTTTCCTTACAATTTGCTTCTTTTTAAATGTTGAACAATATTTCATTATGTGTGTATGTACATGTGTGTATCACATTTTCTTTATCCATTTACCTATCAATGGACATCTAGATTGTTTCTGTATCCAACCTATGGTCGATAATGCTGAAATTATTATGGGAGCTGATGTCCTGATTTCAATTCTTATGGACATATGAAAAGAAGTGGGATTTTTAGATCACATGATAGTTTTACTTTTAATATTTTGGAGAGTCTCTATACTGTTTTTCAAAGCTACTGAACCAGTTTCCATTCCTGCCAACATTGTGCAAAGTTTCCATTTTCTCCATACCGATGCTAACACTTATCTCTTGTCTTTTTGATAATAACTGTTCTGACATGTGCTAGGTGATATCTAATTGTGATTTTAATTTATATTTCCCTGATGGTTAGTGATGTTAAACACAAAGGTGCTTCTTAGTAATTTTTTTTATGTCTTTGGGGAAAACTGTCTATTCAGGTTCTTTGCCCATTTTTAAATCAGTTTACTTTATTGCTATCAAGTAATGTGACTTCCCTATGTGTTTTGGATATCAACCACTATATTCATACATCTGTGTTGCTATTATGGAATACTATAAACTGGATAATTTATTTAAAAAAGATTTATCACAGTTCTAGGGTCTGTGAAGATCCAACATAAAGCTGCTTGTAGGTTTAGTGCCTGGTAAGGAAAGCTCTCTGTGTGAAAGATGACACCTTATCACTGTGTCCTCACCTGGCAGAAGAAATGCAAGAGAATGAAATCCCTACCCTTAGCTCTTTTATAAGCTTTTTAATCTCATCCATAAAGGCTCTGTTCTCATGATGTAATGACTTCTTAAAGATTCTAACTCTTAAAATTATATCA
This sequence comes from Urocitellus parryii, assembly GCF_045843805.1. Taxonomy (NCBI): domain Eukaryota; kingdom Metazoa; phylum Chordata; class Mammalia; order Rodentia; family Sciuridae; genus Urocitellus; species Urocitellus parryii. The sequence goes on from NC_135547.1 coordinate 52,503,912, forward strand.
TATAAGTGATTAAATTTCAGTATATGAATTTTGGAAGGCACATTCATACCATAAAAATCCCTTATCAGATATATAGTTCATAAATATTTTCTCCATTTCATAGGTTATCTTTCATTTTGCTGATTGTTTCTTTTGCTGCACAGAAGCTTTTATATTTTATGCACTCCTGCTTATTGTTTCTACTTTTGTTTCATGTTTAAAAAATTGATTGCCAAGACCAATTTCAAGAACCTTTTTCCTTGTGCTTTCTGATACAGTATGGTTTTTGACACAATACCTTTATTTTATTTATTTTTTAATGCGGTGCTGAGAATAGAACCCAGTGCCTCCTATGTGCTAGGCCAGTGTTCTACCACTAAGCTACAACCCCAGCCCAATTGAATTCATTTTGATTTAATTTTGTATACAGTATAAGAAAAGGATCTAATTGCATTCTTTGGCATTAGATATTCAGTTTTTCTACACCTTTTATTGCAAAGACTATCCTTTCACAATTATGTGTTATTCATACCCTTGGCCAAAGTTAGTTGGTCATATATTCTTGGATTTATTTCTGGACTCCCTATTGTCTTCCATAGTTTGGTATGTCATTTTTTATGCCAATACTATACTATTTTGATTACTGTAGCTTTGTCATATAGCTAGAATTAAGGAATGTGATGGCTCCACCTTTGTTCTTCTTTCTCAAGATTGTTTTAGCTATATGGTTTCTTTTGTGGTTCTATATGAATTTGAGGGTTTTTTCACTTGTTCTGTGAAAAATACCATTCAACTATTGCTTGAATTTATAGATCCTATTGGGTAGTATGGATATTTTCACATTAATACTTTTAGTTCATGCCCATGGGATATCTTTTTTTTGCTATGTTTTATTCTTCTATTACTTTCATCAATATCATACGGTTATCAGTATACACAACTTTCATTTCCTGTGTTAAATTTAGTCACAAATATTTTATTGCTATTGTAAATAGGATTGTTTTCTTAATTTATTTTTTGGTACATGGGATTGAACCCAAGGGTGCTTAACTGCTGAGTCACATTCCCAACAATTTTTTATATTTTATTTAGAGACAGGTCCTCTCTAAGTTGCTGAGGCTGGCTTTGAACTCTAGATCTCCTGCCTCAGCCTCTAGATCCACTGTGATTATAGGCTAATGTCACCGTGTCTGGCTTAATTACTTTTGGAGATAGTTCATTGTTAATATACACAAATACCACTCTGGTTTTTGTATTTCATTTTTGAATGTTGACTTCCTCTCCACCCCGGAACTCTATTAAATTCATTTGATAGTTTTAACAGTTTTTATGGTGCTTTAAGATTTTGCATATATAAGATCATGGCATCTGCAGAGATAATTTAACTCATTCCCTTCTGATGTGGATGCCTTTTGTTTCTTTCTCTTTTCTAATCTCATTTGGTTTTGATTGAGATCATTTTAAAATTAGAATTATTTTTGAAAAAATTCATATTATTTGTTTTCTCTTGAGAAAAAAGTGTTGAGTATTAAAAATTTTATTTATCTCACTAAAGTTTTACATTTTCCTCATGAAGATCCTTTATATTTCTTATTAATGTTTTTCCTGGGAATTTCAATAATTCTTCACTACAAGCTTTACAGATTAAGGATTCTTATTCTTTATTTAACCATAATAGATATATGTTTCTCAATCATGTTATTGTAATTTTATTAACCTAAGTATGTAGGTTGTAGCTTTCTTGATAAGGGTTATAAAGATTTTTAATGGAGGTTTCAAGACTAGAATGCTCAAATCACTGTTGCATTGTACCATTCTGGCTTGGTAAAGGTTAAACACTTCAATTACTTAAATAGCAAGGAAATTGACTTTTGCATATACCATTAATAATTTCATGTTTAAGTGAACTATTTTAGGTACAAAATAACTGTGAATCCTTATGTCCTGGCATTATTTATAATTATTCTTCTCTAGCTGTAGGATCTCAAACTCAAATGCTTTCAAGGCCTAGGTATTTATGGTAAGACAGTGAAACAGAATACATAAAATGTTAAGAAGGGGTGGGATCTATAATAAATTGAAAAGTGAATATCCAACTAAATGCATTCATGCTTCTTAATATATACTACAGAAGCTAAAAAAAAATTTTCTGAAGATTGTGAGTTTGCATTCCTTTGTCTAGCATATCAGGGGAAAACTAATTTAAATAGTCTGAATCATAATGCTTAATTGAACACCTTAGGTCTGGTGGTTGTCACATAACCACATTCTTCACCTGATTCTCATTCTGACTCCATATATTCAAATGGGATTATAGAGGTAATTCATACTATTAGCACTCCAGGATTTAAACTTCTCCATCAACCTATGTAATCTCTAGTGAAATGTTGGTTTTTTGAAGTATTGACATTTTACACCTAGATATGTTACAACCACCTGGAGTCTCCTTATAATGGTATTTTATTGGCGTGTTTGTGTTTTTGAGAAACACTAAAACAGTTGTGAGAATTCTTTGTCTTAAACCTCACTATGCCATCCTATGAGTTTCTTAACCTTTTAATCTTATCTAGAACTCACATTCAGGACTCACTGGGTGAGCAATTTTTGAACGCAATATCTACTTAAAATTTAATTGTTTTATTTTGTGATATTTGACATTTTTTCCAGTTAGCCAGACTAACTTGTGTATATTTAATACCAATAGACAACAAAAGTAGATTTATTGATTAAAGAAAATGCATTGTTGATTACATAATATTTATGAAAGTAGAATATTGTGTTCTCATTTATGCATAGCAAATTATCTAGGCTAGGGTTCACAATGTGTTTATAAGTGTAGTGCCAGGTAAAGTAGAGAAGAATCAGTGACAGAGGTAAGGAAACAATATAGAGGCTATCTCCAAAATGATGCTTTTCTAGTCCTATCCAATAGTTTTATTTATTTATTTATTTATTTTTTTACTCTTCCCATTTTATTTTATTTTATTTTTTTTATTGGTTGTTCACAACATTACAAAGCTCTTGACATATCATATTTCATACATTAGAATCAAGTGGGTTATGAACTCCCATTTTTACCCCAAATACAGATTGCAGAATCACATCGGTTACACATCCACATTTTTACATACTGCCATATTAGTGACTGTTGTATTCTGCTACCTTTCCTATCCTCTACTATTCCCCCTCTCCTCCCCTCCCATCTTCTCTCTGTACCCCATCTACTGTAATTCATTTCCCTCCATGTTTGTTATCCCATTCCCCTCACAACCTCTTATATGTAATTTTGTGCCCAGGTTCGATCCTCAGCACCACATACAAATAAAGATGTTGTGTCCGCTGAAAACTAAAATAAATATTAAAAATTCTCTCTAAAAAATATCCAATAGTTTTAACTTCCTGCTGTTAACTGTTTTTTTAAATAGTAATTATAATAAGAACTTAAGATAAAAACTCAAATAATAGTTATTTGATGTTAATGAAATTGACAGGCAAGGACTTCAAATATTGTTATATATTATTATTCCAAATAGGCCTATGCAAACTTGTTTCAAAGAAAGAATGGCGCTTTGAAGGGGACTTTACAGTAAAGCTTCCTAATATATATGTGATGTAAATATGAACTGACAGGGTTATGAACTCAAGAAATGTTATGCAAAGTTCTGTTATATTTCTGTGTATGTGTATGTATGTCTCCATTCCCTGGGAAAGAGTCCTTAGCTCTCAGATTCTTAAAACTCCCTAAGACAAAAACTACTGAGATTGGTTGCTTTCAAGAACAAGAATCATTCATAAAATAACTGCAGATGAACCCTAATGCCCAATTTATTACATATCTATCCCTTAGCACAGACACCAATGTTATATAGAACAACTTAGGTCTAAGTTATACTAGTGATTTCCTAATTAAGATATGAAATGACCTTTTATTTTTTTGGCTCAGCTATACTTGTGCAGATATTCTAGCAGATATAAAAAGAATCACAATAATCACACTGTGTCTGACATATAGTAAGTAATCAATATTCAATAGTAACTACACTCAAGATAGAAGGAATCTTTGCTTTATGGTAAATTTTTCCACAGTGACTAATATATATTGTCTTTTCTTCACGTTTTTTTTAGATAGCATTGCCTGGATTCCTTCAGATAGTGACCAAAATAAATTAACTATCCTTCAGATGAGGTTTATTTATAATTCCTGTGTTAGGAGAATAGAGCTGGACATTTTAACGATTAAAGATTTCAAAATTTACTGAAATGCTCAGTTGTAAAATTCATGAAGTTTTGTGTGTGTCTATATTTCAAAATACAGCTAATGTTCTATAATCCAGTGTTTACATAATAATACACATCCTGTACTTTTTACACTGAAAAGAGGATTTTTCTTTGAAGAAAAATAGAAAATAAACATGAATTTCAAATGGTGTTACAAGACTGACAAACATCCCTGTAAATATGCTACTTGTCACAGTGTATGTTGCATAAATAGCCATTTCCTGACTTATGATGTGATTTTTTGACCCACAGAGTTTAATATCATGCTAGGATGAGCAGGGAATAAATAAGATTTTATATTATAAGTCTAAATCTTTTGAATAATAAACTTTCATTTGACAGAAACTTATGATTATGCCTATCTCAATAATATCCAAACTCTAAGACAAATGTGTGAAGGTATTATTAAGTTCACTATAGCAGTTTTGTTACATGAAAAGGTTATTTTAGACTTGTTATAAACATTGAAACTTAGAAATATGGATATATTAGTTTATACAGAAAAATAAATTACCTTTGTTTTATAGCACTGAAACTAAGAATGCAATAAAAAAGCTAATTAGCCAATTTATCAAAAATACCAAACAGACCAATGACTTTTGTAATTATCAAGACAACTCAATTTTTGCTTTACTATGCAAAACTTGTTTGCTGAACTGAATTGAAGATCATCAAAATTACTTACAATATGCTGCTTACCAAAGCATGGGAAAATTAGACTATTATGACCAATTAATTGAACTTAATAAAGCTTCTAAATTATTTTTGTTTATTACCATGAGGTTAATGATTTGGTCTTTTTTTAGATGGGGTTGAAAGGAATAGTTTGAAAATCTAGAAAAAAAGTAATTTTCTTTTGAAAAGACCAAGACTTTCAAGCAGGCAACAATACATTTTTCCTCTGTCCCAACCTGAAACAAACAAAACAATAAAACTATAATAAATTAATTTGTACTCTTTCCCAAACATTTTTTTTTTCAACCAATACATTTGCATATTAAGTATCTTTAAGTTTAAAGTGTCTCTGTTAATTTGGTTTTCTTCTACTGCTGGGGAGATATACTGAAGAAATTATTAATTTTAAGACCCCAGACAAACTCAATTTTCTGTTATATACTCTCTGGTGCCTTTGGATTCATTTTTTCTCTCAAAAGAAAAACTGCCTAGAATCACCTATTATAGGAGTCTTTGGCCTTTCCCTTTTGACTAACATTTGGAAAGGTGATTTATTAGTAACAATGCTCCCTCTTTCTTGATTATGTTTTTGCATTTATTATTTATTTAAATTGGCAACTTTAAATATATTGATACTTGCTATATTTGTAGCAACATATGTTTATGTGGAATGGATAAACATCAAGCTAATATATGCATTACCTCATATACTTACTTGTTTTGGGGGAAAACTTAAAATCTATTTTAACATTTTTTAGTTTATAATAGATTGTTATTAACTACAGTCACCATTTTATACAATAGATCTCTTGAAATATTCCTACTGCCTGAGATTCATTGTAATCCTTTGATCAACATTTCTCCAATTCCCCTTCACTCCCAGCCCTTGGCAACTTTCATTTGACAGAAACTTATGATTTTTCTGTTTTTATGAGTTTGACTTTTTTTAGATTTCACATATAAATTAGATAATGGGATACATGTCTTGTTGTACCTGGTTTATTTCATTCATTTATATTTAAGAATTAAGTTGTATGGGTTATTGAGATGTCTCTGGGAGTCATTAATCAGTTGCTTAATAGAGACTTTATAAAATGTCTTTTACTGTGGTGAATTCACCCCAGTCCACATTCTTATTCTCAAATTAGTAAGTCTAGAAAACTGATTTATTAGAAACCTAGAATTGCAGTGAACATATACTCATGCTCAATATATAAATGAGAAAACCTATATGTTGGTGATAATTCATAATTACCAAGTAGACTCTATTGTTCTCATTGACTTCACCAGCATATTCTGGAGACAATGTATAGACAAGTGATTAAACTCATAGGTTTACCCAACTGGGCTCAAACCTAATGTCTTCTATTTGCAATCTCTAACATCTCTGGAAAATTAATTAATTTCTTATAATATGTCCCCAGTTTCATAAGCTCAACTGTGAATATTTATATCCACTTCGTAGGAATATTGTAAGGTTTGTATCAGAGAGGTTACATAAGTGGAAATGCGTAGCATATGGTAAGAAAGTTATTGTCTTCATAGAAGAAAACATAGGCAAAATTATTAAATGTTTCATGAGTTTTTATTCAATGAACTTTTTACTACCCAGTAACCCAAAATATTGAATAGCAAGTCATTTATTTAAATCATTCAGCATATAGCTACACAAGTTACAAAAAGAAAGCAAACTTATTTTTCAAAGTTTAAACAATTTTAAATGTATGTTGCTTTTGATCATTTGAATAGTATTAAAACCTTAAAGTAAACAACCAACCTATTCACATCTTTTATTCCCATCTCCTTTACAAATTTGTTATTCTACCCCAATTATAATTTCATTTTTTCCAAATATAGTGTGAATTATAATTCTATAACCAAATTTTACATCAATTAAAAATTAAAGATCAGCAAGGACACCTAAAATTAAAGAAATGAAAAATGCATACCAAAATTACTTAAATTGTTTTATTAAACAAATTTAAACTATGTATTCTGTAAATCTGTATATGTGTCAAAATAGAAAAGACAAGATTGATAATGTCACCAAAGACTAATATTTTAATGCAAAAAGGAAAATTTAAAACCATCCTACCATCCTGAATAAATTATATAGAGAAATTCCTTAATAGGAGTCAATACTGATGATTTTTGAAATAATTTTGTTATAATAGCAAAAAAGGGGAAATAATCTCAATGCTCAAACATCAGAAAATTAAATTATCATGTAATATTCATATGAAATATTAGGACCTTAGATTTATCAACCCTTTTTGAAAATGTTTAGTGACATGGCTGTATTTATTAAAAGAAAGTAGTATGTTACAAAAAAAGCATATAAATATGATCACAATTATGGTTTTTAAAAGTTAATATAAAGTGCATACATAAAACAATGATAGATATATATCAAAATGCTAACAAGTGATGATATATTATATACTTTTTAATCTCATTCTATTTTTTAAAAATTTTCACATTTTCTCCAATGAAAACATATTACTGCTTTAGTAAAAATGCAGTAGATAAAAATTATTATTGAACTTTTTTTTTGCAGCAACTCATATTGGTAAATCAGCTTGGGCATGAGTGACTCAAACACAAATTGGTAAGGTCTGGAACTGAGTGAATTCATTCTTGCAAATTTTGTTCAAATGTACAGCTATAATAATCACAAGTAATTTAAAAAATGCATTCTATAGTATTTTATCCCATTGATTTGATCAAGATTACCTATTAAAGGTAATTATCAATATCAAGTGGCAAAAAAGCAAGAGGAAGATCCTGGTGAGCACATACATATATTTTTAAATTTTCAAATAAAAATACTTTCTGAAAACCAGAGAAGGAGGATTCATGTAAAGGCAAGTCCTGATTTGGAAGAGATTGTACTTCATTAGCAAATAAAAACAATCTGTGTCCAAGGATTTAGAAAGCAAATCCTGTATGAGTAGCTAGCAGTCATACTTTAAGAGGATATATTATTACTTATTATATGTTTTAATTGGCAAATTAAAACTGTATATATTTATGGTATACAACATGGTGTTTTTATATGTATATTGTGTAATGTTTAAATTAAGCTATTTACCTTGTATACTTTTCACTTCATTGTGGAAAAAAACTCTTGAAGTTTACTTTCTTAGCAATTTTAAATAATAAAATATATTATTGATTCTTTTTGTCACCACGTTATAAAATAGAACTGTTAAACTATGCCATTTATATAACTAAAATTTTGTATCCTTTAACTAAGGTCTTCCTAATCAGTCCCCTCCCTCCAACCCCTGGTAACCAACCTTCCACTCTCTATTTCTTTGAGCTTTTTTAGATTTCACATATAAGTGAAAGCATGCAATATGTGCATTATTGTGCCAGACTTATTTCTCTTAACTTAATGTCTTCTAGGTTCATCCATGTTGTTAAATGTCATTTTAAAGACTGCAGAGATTTCCATTGTGAATAATGCACCAAATATTTTTTATTCATTCATTGGTAGACACTTAGATAATTTGAAAGGACTAACTGGGAGGTAACGGTAGGTAGGTACACCATGACTGGGAGTGGTGGGTCAACTCCTGAGAGGATTCATATTCCTTGAGATCTCTTCCCCTTTCTCTGGCTCCTGGCCATCATGAGTAAAGCAGCACTCCTCTGTCATGCCTTATCACTATGATGTTCTTTATCACCTTGAACCCAGAGCAATGGAGTTGGCTGATCATGGACTGAACCTCTAAAATCATGAGCCAAAATACATTTTTCCTCCACTAAATTGTTCTTGTCAGGTATTTTGGTTGCTGTGAAATAAAGTTTACTAAGAGTATGGATTTATTTCTCATCTCTATTCTGTTGCATTGGTTGATGTGTCTGCTTTTATACAAAGTGCCAGGCTATTTTCATTACAAATACTTTATGTTTGGAAGTCGGGGAGTATGATGCTGCAGGCTTTTTGTTCAAGATTGTTTTGCACATTGATTATTTTGTCATATATGAGTTTAAGGATTGTTTTTTTCCTATTCCTGAAAAATGTTATTGTGCTTTTAATAGAGATTTCATTGAATCTGTAGATCAGTTTTTGTAGTATGGATATTTTGATCCATAATCACAGAATAACTTTCCACTGATTTCTGTTTTCTCCAGTTTCCTTCACCATGGTTTTAATAGATTTCAGTGTAGAGGCTTTTTGTTTGTTTAATTAAATTTATTCATTATTATTTTATTTGTTTATTTTTTTAGCTGTTGGAAATGGGATGGTTTTCCTAATTTCTTTTTTGGATAGTTCATTTTCAGTGTACAAAAATTGCTAATTTTGTTATGTTGATTTTATATTTTGGAACATCAGAAAATTCATTTATTAGTTCAAAGAGGGTTTGGTGGACATTTTAAGATTTTCTGTGGATAGTGGTGGTTTGAATCATGGTCTAACTCCCTCATGCCAGCATTGCACTGGGAACTGCCTGTGCAAAGGTACAGATCAAGATGGCCCAGTTGCTATGGTGATTCTAGCCCAGGGAGGCTGCAGGCAAAGGCATGCAGTAGTTATCAGTGGGAAACAGGAGCTCAGTCACCAACTCCCAGAGATAGAGGATTCTGAGCAAAGTAAGATGACCCTAATGTTTTGCCAGTCCTGCATCCTTCAGATTGACTGCTTAGCTGACACTATCCCACAAATAATCTTTTGGTGATGAAACCTATATAATAACAATTCTGAAGTAGCTCTCGGTCAGTCAAACTCCATCAGAGTTTGGCTGCCCACCTGGCCTCAACTTTTTCTCTCTGGGTGTCTGCCTTTTCTTCATCCCTCATTGCCTCTCATCTTATATCCCCTTAATTAATGGCCATGGTTGAGAGATGAGAAGGCTGTGGCAGTTTTCTATGTATAAGGTCATGCAATCTGTAAACAGAGGTACTATAAATTTTTCCTTTCCAATGTAGATGCCATTTATTTCTTTTTGCTGTCTAACTGCTCTGGGTTAAATTTCTATATCAATTAGAAATAATGAGAATGAAAACCCTTGTCTTATTCTTGATATTAGAGGAAATTCTTTCAATTTTACTGTTGATCATGATGTTAGCTATAGGCTTGTCATATTTTAAATTTATTGTTGAGGTACATTACTTTTATACTAATCTTTGGAAAGTCTTTATCATGAAAAGATATTGAATATTTTCAAATGCTTCTGAGATGATTCTATGTTTTTTCCTCTATTATGTTGATGTAGTGAATCACATTTATTAATTTTTGTATGCTCAAACACTCTTATATCCTCAGAATGACTATCATTTTGTGTTAGAATGTGAGGTTGGATTTAATTTTCTAGTATTTTGTTGAAGATTTTTACATTTATATTAATCAGAGATATTGGCCTGTAGCTTTCTTTTTGTTGTTTTCTTATTGGTTCTGATATTATGACAGTGCTAGCCTAATAGAATGAGTTTGGAAGAATTTATTTCTTTCACTTTAGGGAGATAATTTGAGAATAGTTGGCAATGATTATTATCTAAATGTCTGGTAGAATTCAGCATTGAAGTTAACAACTTATGGTTTTTTCAATGGAAATATATTTTAATTACCAATTCAATATTATTGATCATTATTGATCTGTTAGGTTTTTATTTCTTAATGATTCAGTCTTAGAAAGATATATGCATCTGGGAATATTCTGTATATGACTTATAGGTCTGTTTGGTCTAAAGTGTGGTTTAAATGAGATTTTTTGTTTCTGATTTCTCATTTGGATGATCTATTACTGAAAGTGGAATATTGAAGTCCTCTAATATTATCATATTATGGCATATCTCTCCCATCAAATATTTATTACTATTTGTTTCCCTTATATACTTAGGTACTCCATTGTTGGATACATATATATTTAAAATTGTTAAATCATCTTGATGAATTAACTCCTTTATCATAATATACTAATCTTCCTTATCTTGTTTCACAGTGTTTGGCTTAAAATCTATTTTATCTAAGAATAGTTTCTCCTGTTAACTTTGGATTCCATTGGCATAGAATATGTTTTTAGGTATTTCTCTTACAAGCAACACATATATAGTTGTGACTTTCTTATTTTTTTCAAATCTGGTCAGCCATTCTATGTCTTTTTTAAAATTTTTTTTAGTTGTTGATGGATCTATTTATGTATATATTTACATGTGGTGCTGAGAATCAAACCCAGTGCCTCACACATGCTAAGAAAGCACTAAACAACTGAGCCACAAACCCAGCACCCTTCAGTGTATTTTTATTGGAAAATTTAATCCATTTTTATTCATGATAATTATTTCTAGATATTGATTTGCCATTGCCATTTTATTAATTATTGATCTTTTTTCTTTATTCCTCTTGCTTTCTTTTTCTGTGCATGTGCTTTTTCTGTAGTGCTATGGTTTTATTCCTTACTTTTAATATTTTGCATATTGACTTTAGGTTTTTGCTTTCTGGATACCTTGAGTATTACAAAATTATCTTTATAAAAGGCTACATTAAGCTAAAAAAAACTCAATTTTCATCACATAAAAATATTCTACACCTTTACTCTACCCTCCAGTGTTTTAAGTTTGCTTTGTTGCAATTTACCTCCTTTTATACAGTGTATTCTTACTCTTGGTAATATTATCTTCAATAGTTTTGGTTTAAAATTCATGCTGAAGAGATAAGTAATTTATACACCATTATTATTGTTAATTTTACTAGGTTTACTATTACCAGTGAGTTTTATGCCTTCAGATTATTTTGTGTTATTAATTAGTATTCTTTTATTTCAGCATGAAGAACTCCCCTTAGAATTTCTTGTAAAAGAGGTATAATGTAATGAACTCCCTCAGGTTTTATTTGTCTGAAAAAGTCTTTATCTCTGCTTCATTTCTAAGGTCAACTTTGCTAGGTATAGTAGTCTTCCTTAACAATATGTTTTTTAAAATGTTTTCCTTCGTGCATTAGAGTTATGCATAAGACTAGGGTTCATTTTGACATAATCAAACATGCATGGATTATAATTTTCTCCAGTTTGGTCCCCAGTGCTTTCACTTTCCCTCCCATCTTTCCTCCCCCTCATTCTCTTTCTCTAATCTAATGATCTCACTTCTATTTATTTATTTTTATTTGTTGCTCTATAGATATACACAAAGGTGGAATTCATGGTTATATATTCATATATGTACACAGCATGTTTGTCAATTTAATTCCACATTTCCTCCCTTTTCCCATCCATTCTCCATTTACCTTCAATACCCTTCCTCTTCTCCATTGATCTCCCCTCTATTTTCATGGGATCTCCTCCACCCCACTTTTCTTTACTTTGCTCTAGTTTCTACATATCTCACGTTTTCTTTATCCATTCATTTGTTGATGGGAACCTAGGTTGGTTCCATGACTTGGATATTGTGAATTGTCCTACTGTAAACATTGGTATTTCTGTATCACTATAGTATGCTGATTTTATTTCTTTTGAATTAAATACCAAGGAGTGGGATAGCTGCGTCTTATGGTAGTTTCATTGCTAGTCTTTTAAGTAATCTCCATATAGCTATCCAAAGTGATTGTACTAATTTGCAGTCCCAACAATAATGCAAAGCATACAACCTTGCCAACATTCATTATTATTTGTGATCTTAATGATTGCCATTCTAACTGCAGTGAGAAGAAATCTTAGTGTCGTTTTAATTTGCATTTCCTTGATTTCTAGGGATGTTGAAACTTTATTTTTAATATATGTTTATTTGCCATGTGTATTTCTTCTGAGAAGCATCTGTTTAGTTCTTTTGCCCATTTATTGATTGGGTTATTTGTTATTTTGGTGTTCAATTATTTTAGTTCTTTATATATTCTTGGTATTAATCCCCCATCAGAGGAGTATCTAGACAAGATTTTCTCCATTTCTATAGGCTCTCTCTTCATGTTCTTGTTTCCTTTGCTGTGCAAATGTTTTGCCATTTGATACCATTGCACTTATTGATTGTTGGTTTTATTTCTTGAACTTTATGGTTTTTTTGAGGAAATTGGTGCTTGCACCTATATGATGGACTGTTGACTCTATTTTTCTTCTAGCAGTTGTAATTTTTCTGGTGTAAGTCTTTCATCCACTTTGAGTTGACTTTTGTGCAAGGTAAGAGATAAGGATCAAGTTTCATTCTTCTACCTACATATTATATCCAGTTTTCCAAGCACTTTTTTAAAAGCTATCTTTTCTAAAACATATATTTTTGTCATAATTTGAGAGTATTTTTTCTTTAGCATTTTAAATATATCATTCTACTTAGGGTAACCTCTCACTTTGAAAAAATATTTTCTTTGAGGGATTGTTATTCCAATCCATGTTCTGCAGGGGTTCATGTGCTAAAGAGTCCCAATGAATCACATATTTGTTTATTATTTTATCTGAATAAAATTAGTGACTGTGTTTCAATCAATAGTAAATCAATCAATCAATAGTAAAACTCCAATGCTTTGAATAGTACCTGGCAGGTAATAGGCAGTCAATAAATATTTGTTGAAAGAATATTGGGTAAAGCAGTATTGGAGAGAATGCAAAGAAAACAGCATTAATTCCATTTCAGAATAAGGATGAAATTAATTAGTTGAGTTTATAGGTAGAAGGTATCACTAGAAGTTTAAGGATAGACACGTGTTTTCAAGGTGACATTCCAGAAAAGTAGATATTTTGTTCAGAGAATGTCAAATAATTTAGTGCAGTCAAAATTCTATTTGATAGTTAACATATTAAACTGGTATTCATCAGCTATAGTTAGCTTTTGAAAGGTGTTATATGTCCTTAATATGATAAGGAACATGTACCTAGGCAACGAGGAAATCAAGGGGGTTAATCAGGGGCATAATAAGTTCAGCAATGTTTTACTATGTTTACTCCTACCATTAGCTCATATATATGCAACATTTACTTGTTCCAGGAAATTTTCTAAGTGAGATCTTTTAAATAATTTTTAATACTTAGAATACACCACAGAGTTAGATACTACTATCATTTGCAGTTTTCAGAAGAATGAAGTACACAAAAGCCAAATATCTTATCTAACATTACCCAGAGTGGCAATGGCAGAACTAAGGTAATAAACCCAGACACTGTGGTTCAAGAGTACATACCTTTATGCTACGAAGTATGAATTGGCTTTTGTAATTTACATCTGGAGGTAGGATAACTGGTTAGAAAATTATTAAAGTTATGATGAAGGCCTGCAATAGAATAGTAGTAAGAGTAATGGAAAGGAAGTTATTATTTTGGATATGTAATTGACAGAACATTATAAAGTGATTGAATGTGAGTTGTAAAGGAAAAAATAAATCATATAACTTGGCAGTTTCTGTAATTTATTTTATGGTGTCATTAGTAAGAAGGAAAACAAGAAGAAAAGCAGGTTTAGGTAGAGATAAAAATGATTAGTTTATCCATGATAATTGAATACACACAAAATTGTTCTGGTAAATCACCTGTGTTGAACTTTTATTTAACTGAGTCATCTCCCAGGGTCATAAGAAGAAATTTTCTCAGAGGAAATAATGGGACTCTATGCAAGTTTATGTTAATTCATTATATGTCAGTTTCAAACATTGATAAAATCCTTAGCAATCTCATTGATAGTTAATTTGCCTGGGTAGAATGATGGGCTGCTAGATAAATCTTTATAATTCTATTCTTCATTCCTTCCTTCAGGACTGAGCCTCTTTCTCAAATGCAAAGGAAGTAATTAGTGTTCTCCTCCTGCTACCAGAAAAAATGTGTACAAATCAACGTTTTATCTTAATGGCATTAGGAGACATTATCAAGAAGCTAAGTCCAATTAAGTAACAATGTAAAATATATATCAATATTTAAAATAAGTGCATTTAGCTGAAGAAATTCAAAGTCTTATCCTTATTGGCTTTAGTTGAAATACATACTATGATTTTCATTTCTTTTTCTCAGATAATTATGAACATGGTATTATGCACAGGTTATATCAGTGAGGTGTGTGAAAATATGAAAAATGCTATTGAATTGTTTTTGGGTGTCAGTCATCCTAGTTACCCTGAGTAAGAACTTTTCAGAGGACATTATGTACGGGTCTCACCAGATGAAGACATTGTAGACAATGGAATGTATGAGGTTGAAGAAATGGCTTTGACAAAAACTGAAAGCACAGGAATATAGAAGGGTTTATATGCTCTTTGGGTGGCTAAAGCAAGGCAAACATCAATAAGTAGTAAAAGACAAAGCAGAAGAGGTAGATTCATTGAAGAAATGTGGGATATCATACATCGTGTTATTGAATTGGAACTTCATTCTGTGGAGAATGGGAAGGACACTGAAATGTTTTAAGAAGGAGAGTTATATAGTTAGACTAATATTTTAGAAAGTCCCTTCCAACATATGGGTAAGAATGGATCTGAGAGAGACAAGTCTGAAAGCAGTGATCTGACATATCTGAAAAATGACTTCAAAATAAACAAGATTTTTTTAAAGTGCATATCAGTAGTGATATGATAATATATACTTAGAAAAAGTAAAACTCAGGGCTGGGGATGTGGCTCGAGCGGTGGCGCGCTCGCCTGGCATGCGTGCGGCCCGGGTTCGATCCTCAGCACCACATACCAACAAGGATGTTGTGTCCGCTGAGAACTAGAAAATAAATATTAAAAAATTCTCTCTCTCTCTCTCTCTCTCTCTCTCTCTCTCTCTCTCTCTTTCTCCTCTCTCACTCTCTCTTTAAAAAAAAAAAGAAAAAGTAAAACTCGATGTGAAAAATTACACATGACTATATTCTTTAAAAGAAAAAAGTACAAATTAATATTATGTATTTGAGATAAAGGTAATAAATTCTGTAAAGAATACACCCAAGACACTGAACCAAATGATACTTTAATAAATCCATTGTATAAATTAATGTCTATTATTTCTTGACATTAGTCAAGTGCAGACTACCTGGCACATTTTAGTCCCTATAGATACTTGGTTACTTGGTTTTACAAATAATTGCTGGCTTAAAGACATGGTTTAAATATTCTGTAGGACATGGAATATTTCATTGCTTCAGATGAATCACAACCTTTCAAAACGTCTTAGCAGAAGACAAATTTGGCATAAAATTGGGATCAAGTTATCATAGTAAGTAGCAAGGAGCTACTCACATTTAAT
This sequence comes from Urocitellus parryii, assembly GCF_045843805.1. Lineage (NCBI taxonomy): Eukaryota > Metazoa > Chordata > Mammalia > Rodentia > Sciuridae > Urocitellus > Urocitellus parryii. The sequence goes on from NC_135547.1 coordinate 52,519,979, forward strand.
GTACTATAATTAATTGATTTGAAGATATAGATACACACACGTGAACATACTCAATTGCATAATTCATCTATATTAGGTGGGAAAGAAAAAGATACTTAACTGACATCAGCATTTTCCCAAACTAGTATTCTGACAATAGCATTTTTTAAAAAACAGGTGGCTCATGCTTTTCTAAATTTATGAAGTACTGATTAAATACCTTTACACATATTTCCTTACAGTAAGTTTTGAATGACATTAACATACTAATACACATTGTACCTCTCTTACAAAGAGATAGAAGATTGGGCTGGGATTGTGGCTCAGTGGTAGAGCACTCACCTAGCACAGGTGGGACCCAGGTTCGATTCTCAGCACCACATAAAAATAAAGGCATTGCCTTGTGTCCATCTACACCTAAAAAATAAATATTTTAAAAAAGAGAAAGATAGAAGATAGCATATCCCATACTTTTTGGCCATGGAATGATTAACATATTTTGGAAGAGTGCTTTGTTGTCATCGGTATTCCATTAAGGGAGAAAATAGGCATTGTTAATTTGGTTTATCAAATATTAAACACCTGCTTTCTTATAGTCATTTTACCATGTATTGATAGTACAATCTGAAATAATCACAGTGGAGTCCAAAATCAAAAAACATTCTGGAAAATCAGTAATAAACCATTTGAATAACTCTACCCTTAAAAAAAACACTTCTCCAATACATTTTCCATGTATTTTCTCATGTACTCTTCTGCATCACAATAAAGCCTATCAATCACCCAAACTTTAGTATCTCTTTTTCTAAAATAATATTTTTTCCCTAAATAAATATTTATTGGGCCTATTTTCAAGGTGCCACTCAAAATTTGAGAATTCCTGAAGTGTTCTCTCCACCAAAACTCATCTTAATACTTTGATTCATGTCTATTTACAAGTATATTTCCCCATGTGTTAGTCAGATTGTCTTCTCTTTGACCAAAATACCTGGCATAAAAAACTTAAAGGAAGAAAAGTTTATGTTGCCTCACAGTTTCAGAGGTCTCAGTCCATGGTCTGTTTTCTCCATTACTTTGAGCCGGAGATGAGAGAGAACATCATGGTGGATGAGTGTAGCAGAATAAACTTGCTCAGCTCAAGGAAAGGGAGAGGAGAAAGGGGTCAGGGATAAGATATAGTCCCCAAGGTCATGTCTCCAGTAACCTACTTCCTCCAACAATGTCACACCTGCCTACAGTTTCTACCCTTTTTTGCAAGTCCTTAATTGATATTGAAATCACTTATCAATAGATTAATTCACTGATGATGTCAGAGCCCTTATGATTCAATCACTTCCTAAAAGCCTCACTTCTAGACATTGCAGTATTGCAATTCTTCAACACATGAATGCTTGGCGGACATTCCAGATCTAAGCCATAATATCCCACTGGACTACGAATTGTTTTAGCATAACAACTGTGTTAACAATCTTTCTCTCTGCTAATATTTGATGCAGGGCCTGACACATAGTGGTTTTCAATAAACATTCTTTGGTAAATGCTTCTTAATAGAGTGAGGGTAGGGCTGGAAATGTATATTCCTCAATTATAAAAAAATCACTAATTCAGCTTTTCTGTTTTGTTTTGTTTTCACAACCAGGGAATAAATTAGGAAAGCCAGAGTGACCATTTGAAGACATGCCAGGTCACATAACTTCTGAGATAAAAGCAACACAAAACAAAAAAAATTTGTAATATCTCCCTTTCTCACCAAGAGTAGAACTAGAGTTCATTAATATAGCCTGTTTTAGTCTTTTTAATCTTTCTATTCTACTTCTACCCACCATTCATCAGTCCCTAGTTAAAAATTCCCTTTACCTTCTTTATTTTTTTCTTTTATCCATATCATATATTACCTTACAGATCACTATATTTTATTATGCTTTAAGTTTATTGCCTGTTTCTCTTCAGTAGAATGCAAGCTCCACAAAGGCCAATTTATTTGTATTTTTGTACACTGCCATGTGCTCAGCTCTTAGAAAGTTACCTGGAATATAGAATATGCTCAATAAGAATTTGTTGTATGAATGAATGAAGGGTTGTAAAATAAATCCATGCATGTATGGTGAACTATTTTTTGACAAGGGTACCAAGATAATGCAGTGGGGAAAGTTAGTCTCTCTGATAAATAGAGTTGGGAATGGTATATTTCCATTATGTAAAAGAAGGAAATATTATCCATCATCATATATAAAAATACACTCAAAACAGTAAACAGAGTTAAAGCTATAAAACTACCAGAAGAAAGCATAAGGATATCAAACCAAAAGCTCAGTCAACAGAAGAAAAAAATAAAGCAGTTGGGATTCCATCAAACTGTAAAAAGCTTTGCACAGCAAAGTCAACAAAATGATACAGCCACCAAAAAATTGGGAGAAAATAATACTAACTCTAACTCTGATAAGCGTTTAGTATCCAAAATATATAAAGAGCTCATGCAACTCAATAACCAAAAGCAAATGACCAAATTAAAAGAATAGGCAAAGGACTTGAATAGACATTTTGCTAAAGAAAGCAAACAAATGGCCAAAAGACATATGAGAAAAATTCTTAAAATTACTAATCATCTGAAAAACACTCAAATCAAAAAAATTAGATATCACCTTACTTCTGTTTCTATGGCTATTATCAAAAAGACAACACTATTTTGGAAAGGATGTGGAGACAAAGATGTCTTACACACGGTTGCTGGGAATATAAATTGTTATAGCCATTATGGAAAACAGTATCAAGCTCTCTCAAAAAATTAAAAATAGAACTACCATATGATCCAGCAGTCCCTCTTGTTTTCATAATTGCAAAATAAATAAAATCAGTATCTTGTAGAGATGTGTATGCTCCTATGTTCATTGCAGCATTACTCACTATTGTCAAGATATGGAAATAACTGAAGGGTCTATGGAAGGCTGAATAAATAGAGAAAATGTAGTTTATTATTCAGCCATAAAAATAATGAAATATTGTCATTTATAATCACATGGAATGAACATGTCTGTCATTATGCCAAATGAAATTAAAGAATATATAAAGACAAACACTACACAAATTCACTTACATGTGAAATCTAAAAAACATAAAATACATAGGATTTCAAAATGGTGGTTACCATGGCAGGGTGGTAAAAATGTCAGCAAGGGAAGAAATGAGGACATGTATATCAAAAAGAACAAAGCTGCAGTTATGTGGGATGAATTAATCCAGATATCTGAAGTACATGAGCACTATAGATAAAACTACTGTTTTATATACAGGAAATATGCCAAGAGAGTAGATTTTAGGTGCTCTTACTACATACATATACAAAAATAGGCCAACTATGTGAGATGATGGATATGTTAATCTGCTTGACTATAGTAACCATTTTACAATGTATAAATATATCAAAACATCATGTTGCATAATTTAAATATATATATATATATAAAGATACTATTAAAAATCAATGAATATAAAAAAATATAGTAACCATCCTATGGTGCCTTCTCTTTGTCTCCTCCCTTGTTCTCAAGAATTACATTTTACACTTCCAATAATTTCCTTTTCTTATGTGTAGCTTTTCTGCTCTTGCATATTACCACATATTATATGTGTTGGCTGAAATTTAAATCTATAGTGAATTTTCTTTCATATTAAGTTAAAAATATACGAGAAAGTATGCCTAGTGCTAAAATTCTTTTAGAGGATATGTGGACAAAAATACAAAGTTCTTACTTCATTAAAACGAATACATTTCAGCTTATAGTTTTGACTCTGATAACAGCTAATAAGGCCAGGTTCATCTTATCAACTGGCTAGCACATAAATGAAAACAGACTTAATGGAGTATTCTGTTTATATTTGAACAGAAAATCAGGATGGCCATTACAGTTGAATCTATTTAATTGAGTGCCAAAAAGTTGACTGACAAATTGGCAAATATCTGATTCATTTGGATAATTAAGAAATCAAAACCAGTCAAATCAACCTTCTTTGCTTTGGTCATTTTTAGGCATTTTAATAAACACGTAAAGTAGATTCACAAACTACTTCAAAACTTTTTTTGTATCAAGGCAGGAAATTAATATATGTTTGATTATGAACCATGGTATATGCTTCCATTTTTATTGAATTTTGTCAGATATTGCTGATATTTCAGTATTTAAAGTTAGCTCTTTAAATACATCTTCCTTTTTAAACTTTTTTATTTGTTCTAATTAGTTACACATGATAGTAGAATGCATTTTGACTCATAGTTTACAAATGGAGGACAAATTTCCATTTCTCTGGTTGTAACAATGTAGAGTCACATCACATGTGCAGTCATATATGTACCTAGGGTAATGAAGTTCATCTCATTCCACCATCTTTTCTACCCCAATGCCCCCTCATTTTCCCTCCATCCCGTTTGCCCAATCAAAGTTCCCTTGAGTTGTTTCTTTTGTTTCAATTTTATTGATTCCAGCCCTAATTTTAGTTAGTATCAGAGTTCTCATTTACCTCTAAGAATTTTTTTTATCTTCTCCATGATGTCTTCTGTTATCCATGTGTCACTCAATAGCATATTATTTAGTCTATAGGTGTTGGAGTAGCTTCTATTTTTTATTTTATCATTTATTTCTAATTTCATCCCATTATGATCTGAAAGAATGCAGGGTAGGATCTCTCTGTTTTGTATTTGATAATATTTCCTTTGTCCCATAACATATGTTCTATTTTGGGGAAGGATCCATGTGCTGCTGAGAAAAAAAAAGTGTATTCGCTCTTTAATGGATGGAATAATATATATATATATATATATATTAAATATAAATTATTCATTATTTTATTGAGTTCTATAGTTTCTTTGTTTATTTTTTGTTTGAAAGATCTATCCACTGATAAGAGAGGTGAGTTAAAGTCACCTAGTATTATTCTGTTATGGTCTATTTGATTTTTGAAGTTGAGAAGTGTTTGTTTGGTATACATAGATGCCCCGTTTTTTGAGGCATAGATATTTATGATTGTTATATCTTCTTGATGTATGATTCCCTTAAGTAGTATGAAATGACTTTCTTTATCCCTTTTCACTAACATTGGTTTGAAGTCCACTTTATCTGATATGAAGATGGAAACTCCTGCTTTTTTATATGGTCCATGTGAGTAATATGATTTTTTTCCTTCTTTCACCTTCAGTCTGTAGCTATCTTTTCCTCTGAGATGAGCCTCTTGCAGGCAGCATATTGTTGGGTCTCTTTTTTTAAAAAAATACAATCTGCATGTCTATGCCTTTTAATTGATGAGTTTAGCCCATTGACATCCAGGGTTATTATTGAGACATAATTTGTATTCCTGGTCAGTTTGGTTTATGTTTGTTTTTTACCTTGACTTGGTTTCTCCTTTGATTGTCCTTTTCTCCCTTTGCATATTTGCATTGTAAGTTTTTATTTTATTTTCGTGAAATATTTAGCCAAGAGTGTTCTCTAGTACAGGCTTTTTTTGCTGTAAATTCTTTTAACTTTTGTTTATAATGGAAGGTTTTTATTTTAGTCATCAAATATGAAGCTAAATTTTCCTGGATAAAAGATTCTTGATTGGCATCCATTTTCTTTCAAAGCTTCGTATATGTTGTTCCAGAATTGCCTGGCTTTGAGAGTCTGGGTTGAAAAATCTGTCAAGATCAGAATCAGTCTTCCCCTATATGAAATCTGATTCCTCTCTCTTGCGGCTTTTAAGATTCTATCCTTATTCTGAATGATAGACTTTTTCATTATAATGTGCCTTGGTGTAGATCTGTTGTAATTTTGTACATTTGGTGTCCTATAATCCTATTGTATTTGATTTTTCAATTTATTCTTCATGTTTAGGACATTTTCTGGTATTATTTCATTAAAGAGATTGTGCATTCCTTTGGTTTATCTCTGTGCCTTCCTCTATCCTGATAAATAGTAGATTTGGTCTTTTGATGTTATCCTGTAATTCTTGGATATTCTTTCCATTGTTTCTTTTAATACATCTTCCTTTGATTAATGTAAAATAAAGCTTAATTTCCAAAATTTAACAATTGTTCTTTTCTCTCAGGAGGAGAAAAGTAAAGTAACATTGATAGATATCAGACAGACACAAATGGTGGGGACATGAGGTTAAGGGAATAATTCTAATAAACTGGGCCCACTGTTCCTACCCCCACATGCTTTCTATTAAAATAAAATTTACCTAAGACCTGTCTGGTATAATTCATTAGGACATATTACCTTGTTCAGCAAACAATCTGTTATCTCCTGGAGAAATTCAGGTCCAAATACTTCTCTCTGCCAATAAGAACACAGATTACCCCAAATGAGAGAATTTTTGTGAACTTTACACAGACTCTATTCTAGAACAGGGAGATAGTATAATTAGAACTCCTAGCCATAAAATCTATAAGTGACCTGTAATTGTTTTGGATCTTTAGCATATCATTATAATAGTAAAATATTTCCTCCATGGGGTAAGACCATGCACAGTGAAGACTTGAAAGTCTGATGCAGTCCTACTGTCAGTCAAAAATCAAGAGGTATATATGGAAACTTACCTAGAACCCCCAATGAAACTGGAGGGCAGGGAAAGCATGTGGTTCCTATCCTCTCTGAGGACCAACTCTCTCCTTTGAGAGTGTCTACTTTTCCTTTTTCCTATCTTTTCTAATAAACTCATGCCTTATGCTATGTGTAACACATCTGACATCTTTTCAGCTTGATCTCAAGAACCCTTAACTGAGGACTGCCTCAGCTCCATGGGGGGGGGGTCATTGCTGTGTAACAATAGGATTTTATCTGCCCAATGATTTATCTTTTAACCAATGTTATATTAAATATAATTTGCTTATCAGGCACTTCAATAGATATCTGCTCAGGGGCATAGGGACACTAGCAGAGGAGATGTGTAGATACAATCAAATAGAGTTACACTCAAGGGGTTCACAGATACTAAGTGGAAGTTATGAGACACATAGATAGTTCTAATCTGGTATGAAAGTGCTTACAGAGATCAATGGGTTTTAGATGCTTCCAGTTGACCATATGAAAGTTTGATATTACCTAAACCAGTGATTCTCAAACCTAGTCTGATGATCTGTGTCATGCTGGTGAAAGTCACTTAAGGCACTTAAAAATATATGGATTCTTAGCTTCTACATCCATAAATTCTGATTTTGTATGTCTATTGTGGGGGATTTCAACCCTGAGATTCCACTGCTCAGATAAGTTTGCCACCACAAGTTTGGTGATCACTATGCATCAAGTGATGTAAGTTTGTTTTGCATGTACATCACTGGTGCATTGCAATAGTATCCACTGAAAAACTTTGTATATGGTATTTTCTATAGAATGAGTGATCTGAGAAGAATAATGGGTGCTTTGGGACTCTGAAATTGTAGCTACCACTTCTCACTAATTTTGTGCCAAATGCAGGTTTTAGCATTTTACACTCACTAATTTATTTGAATTTAGTGACCTTACTTGAGGAAATTGGGGCACAGAAGAGAGATTACTTAACAAGTCCAAGATTTCAAAGTTAGTGAGTACTGGAATTGGGATGTGATTTAGGCACTCTGGTTCTATAACCCCTCTACTGTTCTATACTCCCTCTCATTTATCATGGTACTTTATTGAAATACATTTGTAATTCTTTGGCAATGAAAAAGACATTCACATAGGTTCAGCCCACTTATTCAGATAATTTTAATTTTCTCTTCTTGTTGGAGAACTTCTATCTCTAAGAGGCTGTTTTCATTTATTAGACTTCTGTTCCATCTCAAAAGCATTGATAGCAAGTTTTCTTCATTTTAAAAAATCTCAATGGTAAGGATTAAATTTTGTTAAAGTGTATCTCTATAAAACTTTAAAAATTTCATATTGAAAAACTTAAATTGCACATAAAATCCATTGTTCAAAACCATATAATTGTTCATCTATGCATACATCATCCTAAAATATTGATTATTTTGCAGCAAATATTTGTTCTGAAGTGTCTTCATTCCAATTCAGAAAGTCTTGATTGAAGGATAGAATAATAATTTGTTGAATGTAAATATTGTGTTATTCAGCTTTGCATTGCTGTGATCAAAATAGCTGTCAAGAAAAACTTAGAGGAAGAGAGTTCATTTTGGCTCATAGTTTCAGAAAATTTAGTCCATCATGGGCTGAGTCCATTGGTCTGTACCCAAGGAGAAGCAGAACATCATGGTGGGAGGGCTTAGCAAGAAATTCTACTTGGCTCATGGCAACCAGGAATCAGAAAGGAAGGGGTCAAGGAAAATGAACCCTTCCAGGGCATGCTTCCAGTGACCCAACTCCTCTAGCCATGCCCTACCTACTTACAGTTACCACCTAATCCGTCTATTCAAACTAGGATGGACCTATTAAATTTGCAGCTCTCACAATCCAGTCACTTCATCCACGAATGTCCCTGCATTAACCCAGGAGTTTTGGGGGGACATCTTATATCCAAACCATCATATTATGCACTATGTAAACTATTTTGACAAATAATGATTTCCTGTTTAGCATATAAAAAAGAAAAATTGTCAACTTCTTATTGGAGGGCCTTCTAAATACAAAAAGGACCAAGAAATATCAGTTTCAGAAGTAGGAATTTAAGAATAACTGAACAGATACAGGAAGCTAATATTTGACATGAATTGTTTCTAAGCTATCATTTGTACTAAGGCACAAACTATAAAAAATAGGGTTGGAGGTGTTTGGGAGGTGAGTGGGTAAACCTCACTGACCTTTCTGTCTCCAAATTTCTCCATAATGTAGACATATGATTGGTTTTCAATAGAGAACTATTCTCTCTGAGCTGAGAGTCTATGATTGTAATGTTGTAGGTGTAATGTGTCCTCCAAAAGCTTATGTGTAAGACAATGCAAAACAGTTTAGAAGTGAAAGGATTGAGTTATGAGAGCCTTATCCTAATCAGTGCATTAGTCCCCTGATACGGATTAAGTGGTGGTAACTCTAAGTAACTAGGGTGGGGCTGGAGGAGATGGATCCCTAGGGGTGTGCTTTTGTCCTTGTTGAGCATAGTGTGTATTCTCTCTCCTTCCTCTTTCCATGTTTCCATATTTTTTTCTTCTGTTTCACTTCAGAACCTAAGGAATGGAGCCTATAATCTATGGACTGAGACTTCTGAAACTGTGAGACCCCAAATAAACTAATCCTCCTAAGATTGTTTTTATCAGATCTTTTGGCCACTGAAGTGAAAGAACTGACTAAAGCAATGACTAATTGCAAGCTCTAACACCTTTCCTCAGATTTTTTTCTCAGAATAGCATAGCAAACTAGAATTGGGGGTCCTTAAAGCAAAGCGTTAGAAGTCCAAGAACACTTATGATTACATATTTCTTTTTTTTTTCCTTTTTAAAATTTATTTTTACACATTTCTAAATAATATTTAAGAATGGAGTTTGATGAGTTGCATAAAAAGATACAGCATCTCACCTCTCTTCATTATCCTCTTAAACATAATATAGAAGAAATTAATAATGGGTACCTAAGTTGAGATTCATGTCCTCTAGTTTGCAGAAAGTAGATCTAATGTGTCATCTTTGTTACATGTGAGTTTTTGTGGTTTTATTTCCTTGTTTCTGTGGCAGTAGAATTTGGGAAACTGATTTGAAAAAAATAAACATTCACAAATTATATATATATATATATATATATATATATATATATATATTACATTTAAAAACATTTATTTATTACCTTTAGGGCAATATGGCAATGTTACAATTCAGAGAAGTCATACAATGAGACAGAGGGTAAGACTTGAAGGTCTCAACTGTGTAGACTTAGATTTAGTTATAACATTAAAAAGGATACAACTCTCAGAAGCATATCTATTTTAGTCAGGATCACATACATACTAGAATTCCAATTCATTAATTTGTAAGGTCAGGCACTGGTGACCAAAATGATGCAGATTAAAAGGCTGCTGAACAAGGCTTTTTGAGATTTGATCGGGGCAAGACCCTCCAGTTCAACAGAGCGGGTCTGGGGGAGTTGCACCCAGGCTTAGCCTGATTGGAATTTTATTGGTTTTACAGCAGGAAGAGAGGGCTTGGGATAGGAAAGGGAGATTTTTAGGGTCTCTTGTCCTCCTGGGGTTGGTCAGGATATCTTGCTGAGATCCCTGTCCTTCCAGGATTGGCCAGGAGACCCTGCTGATTGACAGGTGGTTCACTGCTTGTCTGTTGGTGCCTGATTGGTTGTTCTTTCATGTATTCAGGTTGCCTGGTGCTTTGTTTCCTTAAACATCTCAAATTTCCTAACATAATTGACCATGAGACTTGAACAGTCTGATAAAGTCAACATTCATATTTATTAGCTGACTGAAGCACACTGTACCAGTAGGAAATACACATGAAATGCCAAAATATCATCAGAAGTTTGCTTAATGATCATGAAATCCTAACAATGCAAAATTTTTTTTTTTTAGATCCTCAGAAATGCCTTTCAGAATAGTTGACTAAGAAACTCTCACCCACTGTAGGGACATATTGCCTAGGAAATATGACTATGCCAGTACTCTTAGCCAATAATCTCCTCTTTTGAATAGTGCATAGAAAGTGCTGCCAAATTCTTGCTTCTGTGAGTCTACATTAGTATGTTTCTGTGGCTCATTAAACTCTTGATGGTGTCACCTTACCCCCCCCCCCAAAATTGTATGATTTGTTGATTTTACTTCCAAAATTACAATTATGCTATTTTGTTGCTCCCCAACAACTCAGACTATCTCATTTTACAGAAGTATTTTGGAATGTCAGGATTGGGAATGAGGAAGAAAAAAAATTTTGGTACCAAGGATTGAACTCAGGGACACTTAAACATTGAGCCATATACCCAAACCTTTTTATTTTATTTTATTTTTTTGCTTTTGAAACAGAGTCCAGTTAAGTTGCATAGGGCCTTACTAAGTTGCTGAGGCTAGCTTTGAACCTGCAATTCTCCTGTCTCAGATTCCCAAGAAGCTGGGATTACAGGAATGAGCCACCATACCCAGCAGAAACTTTTAAAGGTAATCTTACTATTTGTCGTGGTGGTAATAATCTGTAATCCCAGAGGCTAAGGTGAGAGAGTCATCAGTTCCAGGCCAATCTCAGCAATTAGGTGAGTTCCTGTCTGAAAATTAAAAAAATAAAAATAAACAGACTAGGGTGGCTGGAGTTGTAACTCAGTGGTAGAAGTGCTCACCTCACATGTGGTGGGTACTGGGTTTGATCCTCAGCACCACATTAAAAAAAAATAAAGGTATTGTGTCCATCTACAACTGAATTTTTTTTTAAAAAAACCTAACAACACAATGTTGTTAATTAATAAAACAAAGAAACAAACAAACAAACAGACTAGAGATGGAGCTCAATTGTAGAGCACCACTGGGTTCAATACCCCATATCACTCACACACACACACACACAAACACACACATACACACACACACACAGCAACCCCATTGAACGTAGTAAAATAAAGTTGTTGAAAATAAGGAGGAAACAGAGAAAAAGACTACAGAGACATCAAAGCTTTTCCTCCCTTGCTGTCCTTTGTTATTCAACATTCGATTATAAAGTTTTCCTAGAAATTCTTTGAGGAAGAAAACCTTGTTTTGTTTTCCTGTCATTCATTTGTACTTTGTATGGTTTCAATTAAAATATGCTGGGCAATCAAAGAATCACACACACACACATACACACACAGACACACAAATAAGTAACATCAGATGGACTGTTAAATGTTATCTATAGGGACCTTTGTGTCTCAATATACCATGAAGATATATGCAATAAAATGAAGGATCATTGATAATGATAATTTTATACCATTAGCAATTACTAATTACTATATGTTCAAAGAGTGTTTTATGAGAGGTTATTCTTGCTGTATTTTTGCTGATTAGAACTCCATCCAATTTTTTGAAATCTTATATAATTTACTAAATTATTCAGAAAGTTTGACTTTGGAAATGAATGTGTGGTAGGAGACTGTACTTAGTTTCAGTATCTGTTATTTAAAAAGGGATAGAAAGTTTACCATAACAAAGTAATGTTTATACTATTAGGATTCTTCATTTAAGGACCTTAGTTTTGATTAGGCTAATTGCTGATATAATGAATAGAATGATTCATTCATTCTACAAGTATTTCTATCTCAGCTGGTTAAAACAGTAAATAAAGTTGTAATGTGATATTTTAGCTTGACTTATATGTAAAGTTCATCTCTGTTGGGCTTGTAAAGGTAGTGAGGTGAAGAGACACAAATGATCGCCTCAGTAATGAAGGTTATTTAAAAGATAAAGGGACTATGATATTTCTCTAATAAAGAACTAATACAAGAAGTGTGACCTGTTAAGTCAACATCAGGATTCGTTTCTTCAGAGATACAATCTTATGACATCACAGATGGAAGCATTATATAAACTAATGAAAATAAAATTATGATGAATGATATTGACACCATGCCTAATTCAAAGTATTTTCACTTTGAAAGTTAGGTTTGGAAACAAATGGTTTACTCAAAGGAATCATATACAACTTATCATTATAGGATAGAAAGATAAGTCATTTTGACCTGGAACTAAGAGAAGTCAATTCGCTATCAAATAGAGTGGTTTAGGCAATTATCTGTCTGTGCCCTGGATATACCACACCAAAAGATATATTCCTATTATAGAAGTTTCATCAAGGTAGGGAGACTTTTTTGGTCTCTAGCATAGATAAATACCTATGTGCCTTCTGACCCATATTTAGTTCTACAGTAAATGTTTTTTGAGTGATTAAGTAAATGCCTTGGATTTTAATAATTTGATCAAATGTCTAACTAAACTAATAATTCCAACAACAGAATTCCTCCCTCTCAAACTTCAGTGTATAATAGCATCAGATGATTTTTTAAATGTCTCGTTGTTTCAACAATGTAAGAAGTACTATTTACAAAAATAAATGACAATGCATATTTTTCATTGGTGTTCAAGAATGTTTTACTTCTATATGTCAAAGTAATTTTAATAAAGTAGTTGACCTATGAAAAGAGATTCTGCAACATATGTAAGACATTGATTTTCTAGTAGAAAATAATGAAATAGAATTTGAACAATTTGCTTTCTCTATAGCTGTGATACATAAAAATTACACCGAGACCAAACTTTCAAGCACCAAATCAATTAGACTTCAATATCACTGCATTCCATTAAGTATAAATGATTACATGGAATACTATTAGAGAAAAAAGACTCAAACAACAAAAAAGTAATTTGATTAATCAATTTTAATGGTTTATTACATCATTTAGAACAATTTTATTATTCTTAACCCCATCATAATTTGCTAGAGGACTACATATTGATGAAACAAGCAGTTGTATATACGGGGAATACTTTTAAAATGATTTGAACCTGACAAAATATAATAAACCCTACATCTGTAATATGCTGCTATAATGGCTACTTCGCATTCATCTTCAATTATTAGTAACCATTTTCTTTTTAACAATGGCTAATTACAGATTATAGGTTACCTCTTTGTCTACAAAATGTATCATAATAATGGAAGAAACTGGTAATTTTATTTTTAAAGACTCATTTTGGAGCAGGCAAGTATGAAATCTTTATAAAGAATGATTATTTTTTTCTTAAATAAACATTTTTAAGATTAATAACTGACTGATGTTCCATTGTATAATTTGTCCATTTTTATAGTGAAAACATTCTGGGTGTTCTACATATGTTCGGGAGGAAACAAAACTGTTTTTGACAAGTAGAGGTTTCTGTTTCAGCTCATATTTTTAATAGAAACTGCATTTCAGTGTTTGGTGAGAAGCAAGAGAATGGGGTGTTGGCAAAGGATATTTGGTCAAATGTCTTGTGATTAACTAGCTGTGTTTTCTATATTTTTATTATATGACAGTGATGACATACTGAGGATGAAAGTGCTGAATCAGCTTGTATAACTTGCTTAGGTTATCTTTGTGAAAGCAGCCAATTGATCTTACTATCCAAGTAACACCAGACCAAACAAACAACATCTGATGGCAACATTAATGTCTCCATGAAACTCCCCACCCCCAACAACAAAATAAAAATACTGAGCTGACTGATGAAGTTGACTACTCTGTATCGATTCTGCACTTCTTTTTTTCTTTTTCTTTTTTTTTTGATTTTTTAATATTTTGATTCTAATTTGTTGTATATGAGAGCAGAATGCATTACAATTCATATTACATATATAGTGCACAATTTTTCATATCTCTGGTTGTATACAAAGTATAGTTACACCATTCATGTCTTCATACATGGACTTGATTTTTATCAGACATTATTCCACATAATTTCTAACTCTGATCCTACTGCTACTATTTTCAAGATCCTCATTATGCACATCCCTGAAGGATAGCATCTAAACATTTTTTTCTGCCTCAACTGTCCTCTTCTTCTAGGCTTTTCCCAACTCAGGTTGATGTGATATTTTTCAAAACACAAATCATCCTCTTTCTTCTTAAATACTTTAATGAGATGCTCCACTATGAAATGACATCCTTGCATACTTTCCATTAGCAAAACAAACTTTCTTTTCCTTATGTGCCCATATGCTTCTCCAATATTTTCACCTCTAAACTTTAACCTCAAGTCATATGTAAACATGCATACTATATAAAATATTGACTTTTTAATTTTTCTTTTATTCTTTTTATTGATTTTTTTTAAAAAAATAAAGGACAGCGTTATTTGAATGCATTACAATTCATATTACACATATAGAGCACAATTTTTCATATCTATGTTTGTATACAAAGTATATTCACACCAATTCATGTCTTCATACATGTACTTTGGATAATGATGTCCATCACATTCCACCATCATTTCTAACCCCACGCCCCCTCCCTTTCCCTACTAACTCCTTTGCCCTATCTAGAATTTGTCTATTCCTCCCATGCTCCCCCTCCCTACCCCATGATGAATCAGCCTCCTTATATCAGAGAAAACATTTGACATTTGTTTTTTGGGAATTATCAAATTAAACTTAGCATCATCTTCTCTACCTCCATCCATTTACCAGCAAATGCCATGATTTCATTCTCTTTTATGGCTGAGTAATATTCGATTCTGTATATATGCCACATTTTTTATTCATTCATCTACTGAAGGGCATCTAGGTCAGTTCCACAGTTTAGCTATTGAGAATTGTGCTGCTATAAACATTGATGTGGCTGTGTCCCTGTAGTATGCTGTTTTTAAGTCCTTTGGGTATAGACTGAGGAGAGGGATAGCTGACTCAAATGATAGTTCCATTCCCAGTTTTTTAAGGAATCTCCATACTGCTTTTCTATACTGGTTGCACAGTATAGAAAGTATTTTCAGTTCCACCAGCAGTGTATGAGTGTACCTTTTCCCCCACATCCTCACCAACATTTATTGTTGTTTGTATTCATAATAGCTGCCATTCTGACAGGAGCCATATGAAATCTTAGAATAGTTTTGATTTGCATTTCTCAAATTGCTAGAGATGATGAAAATTTTTCCATATATTTATTTATTGATTGTATATCCTCTTCTGAGAAGTGTCTGTTTAGGTCCTTCACTTATTTATTGATTGAGTTATTATTATTATTATTATTATTATTATTACTGATGTTTAGCTTTTTGAGTTCTTTATATACACTAGAGATTAGTGCTCTATCTGATGTGTGAAGGGTAAAAATTTGCTCCCAAGATGTAGGCTCTCTATGCACCTCACAGATTGTTTCTTTTGCTGAGAAGAAACTTTTTGCTTGAATTCATCCCATTTATTGATTCTTGATTTTAATTCTTGCACTATAGGAGTCTTATTAAGAAAGTTGGGGCCTAATCCCACATGATAGAGATTAGGGTCTACTTTTTCTTCTATTATATACAGAGTCTCTGGTTTAATTCCTAGGTCCTTGATCCAAGTTGAGTTGAGTTTTATGCATGGTGATAGATAAGGGTTAAATTTCATTTTGTTGCATATGGATTTCCTGTTTTCCCAGCAGCATTTGTTGAAGAGGCTATCTTTTCTCCAATGCATGTTTTTGGTGCTTTTGTCTAATATAAGATAATTGTAATTGTGTATGTTATTCTCTGTGTCTTCTATTCTGTACCATTGGCCTACCAGTCTGCTTTGGTGCCAATACTATGCTGTTTTTGTTATTATTACCCTATAGTATAGTTTAAGTTCTGGTATAGTGATGCCACCTGTTTCACTCTTCCTGCTAAAGATTGCTTTAGCTATCCTGGGTCTTCTATTTTTTCAGATAAAGTTCATGACTGCTTTTTCTATTTCTATGAGAATGTCATTGGGATTTTGATCAGAATTTCATTAAATCTGTATAGCACTTTAGGAAGTTTGATAATATTAATTCTGCTTATCCAAGAGCAAGGTAGATTTTTCCACCTTCTAAGTTATTTGATTTCTTTTTTAGGGTTCTGTACTTTTCATTATATAGATTTTTCACCTCTTTCCTTAAGTTGATTCCCATGTTTTTTGTTTGTTTCTTTTTTTTTTTTTGAGGCTATTGTAAATAGGGTTGTTTTCCTCATTTCCCTGTCTGAGAATTTGTCCCGGATATACAGAAATTCATTTGATTTATGGGTGTTGATTTTATATCCAGCTACATTTCTGAAATCATTTACTAATTCTAGAAGTTTTCTGGTGGAACTTCTTGGGTCTTCTAGGTGTAGAATCATATCATCAGCAAATATTGCTAGTTTGAGTTCTTCTTTTCCTACATGTAACCTTTTAATTTCTTTCATCTGTCTAATTGCTCTGGCCAGTGTTCCAAGAAATGTGTTAAATAGAAGTGGTGAAAGAGGGCATCCCTGTCTTGTTCCAGTTTTTAAAGGGAATGCCTTTATATTTTATCCATGTAGAATGATGTTGTCCTGGAGCTTAGCATAGATAATCTTTATGATGTTGTGGATGTTCCTGTGATGTTTTGAATATGAAGGGGTGCTGTATTTTGTCAAATGCTTTTTTTCTGCATCTATTAATATGATCATGTGATTCATATCTTTAAGTCTATTGATGTGATAAATTACATTTATTGATTTCCATTTGTTGAACCAAACTTGAATCCCTGGGATAAATCCCAATTAATCCTAGTGCATAATTTTCTTGATATGTTTTTGTATTCTATTTTCCAGAATTTTATTGAGAATTTTTGCATCTATGCTCATTAGAGATATTGGTCTGAAGTTTTCTTTTTTTGATGGGTCTTTGCCTGGTTTTGAAATCAGGATGATATTGGCCTCATCAACTGAGTTTGGAAGTGCTCACTCTTTTTCTATTTCTTGAAATAATTTGAAAAATATTGGTATTAGTTGTTCTTTAAAGGTCTTGTAGAACTCAGTTGGGTATCCATCTGGTCCTGGGCTTTTCTTGGTTGGTAGACTTCTGATGTATGTTCTGTTTCATCGTTTGAAATCAACCTGTTTAAATTGTGTATATCATCCTGATTACATTTGGGCAAATTGGAAATTTGTGGATGCCTTCAAAATTTTAAATTTTATTGGAGTATAAGTTTCAAAATAATTTCTAATTATCTTCTGTATTTCTGTAGTGTCTGTTGTGATATTTCCTTTTTCATCACATATGTTAGGAATTTGAGTTTTTTCTCTCCTTGTTTCATTAGCATGGGTAATGATTTGTCATTTTTATTTATTTCTGCAAGGAACCAACTTTTTTCTGCCAATTTTTTCAATTGTTTTTTTTTCTTTGTTTCAATTTCATCCCTGATTTTAATTATTTCCTGTCTTCTACTCCTTTTGGTGTAGATTTGTTCTTCTTTTTCTAGGGCTTTGAGATAAAATCTTAAATCTGTTATTTGTTGACCTTTTCTTTTCTTTTTTTTCTTTTTTCTTTTTTTTTTTTTTTTACCTTTTCTTCTCTAAAGGAATGAACTCCATGCAATGAATTTTCCTCTTAGAACTGCTTTCATAGTGTCCCAGAGATTTTGGTAAGTTATATCTGTATTCTCATTCACCTCTATTTTTTTTAAATCTCCTCCTTGTTGTCTTCTGCAACCCCTTGTTCATTCAGTAGCATATTATTTAGTCTCTAGGCATTGAAATACCTTTTATTTCTTATTTTATCATTGATTTGTAATTTCATTTCATTATGATCTGATAGAATGCAGGGTAGTATCCCTACTTTTTTATATTTTCTAAGAGATGCTTTGTGGCATAGTATATGGTCTATTTTAGAGAAGGGTCCGTGTGCTGCTGAGAAGAAAGTGTATCTGCTCATTGAAGGATGAAGTATTCTAAATATGTCAGTTAAGTCTGAGTTATTGATTGTAAAATTGAGTTCTATAGTTTTTTTTGTTGTTGTTGTTCACCTTTTGTGTGGAAGATCTAACAGTGGTAAAAGAGGTGTTTTAAAGTCAACCAAAATTATTGTGTTGTGGTCTAGTTGACTCTTGAACTTGAGAAGAGTTTGTTTGATGAGCGTAGATCCTCCATTGTTTGGGGCATATATATTTATAATTGTTAAGTCTTGTTGGTGTATGGTTTCCTTGAGCAGTATGTAGTGTCCTTCTTTATCCCTTTTGATTAACTTTAGCTTGAAGTCTATTTTGTTTGATATGAGGATGGAAACCTATGCTTGCTTCTGCAGTCCATGCAAGTGGCATATTTTATCCCAACCTTTCACATTCAGTTTGTGAATATCTTTTCATATGAGATGAGTCTCTTTGAGGCAGCATATTGTTGGGTCCTTGTTTTTTATCCAATCTGCTAATATATTCCTTTTGATTGGTGAATTTTAGCCATTGACATTCAGGGTTATTATTGAGATGTGATTTGTATTCCCAGCCATTTTTTTTAATTTTTGGTATTTAATGGGACTTGGTTTCTCCTCTGATTAGTTTTTCCTTTACTGTAATATCCTCCTATGATGATTTTCATCATTGTTTTCATGGAATATTTTTCTGAGGATGTTTTGTAATTTAGGCTTTCTAGTTGTAAATTCATTTAACTTTTGTTTATCATGGAAGGTTTTTATTTCATTATTAAATATAAAGCTTAATTTTGCTGGAAATAAAATTCTTGATTGGCATCCATTTGCTTTCAGAGCTTGGCATATGTTGTTTAATGATCTCCTGACTTTGAGGGTCTGTGTTGAAAAATCTGCTGAGGAATAAGTTGGTCTTCTTCTGTATGTGATCTGATTCCTCTCTCTTGTGGCTTTTAAGATTCTATCCTTATACTGTATGCTAGGTATTTTCATTATAATGTGCCTTGGTGTAGTTTCTTTTGTAATTTTGTACATTTGGTGTCTTATAAGCCTCTTGATTTTGGTTTTCCAATTTGTTCTTCATGCTTGGGAAATTTTCCAATATTATCTCATTAAAGAGATTGTGCATTCATTTGGTTTAAAACTCTGTTCCTTCCTCTATCCCAATAAATCTTAGATTTGGTCTTTTGATGCTGTCTCACAATTCTTGGATGTTCTGTTCATGGTTTCTAACTATCTTCACTCTGTGATCAACTTTATTTTCCAGATTGTATATTTTGTCTTCATTACATGACATTATTTCTTTCAAGTGATCTAGTCTGTTGGTTATGCTTTCTATTGAATTTTTTATTTGACTTATTGTATCCTTCATTTCAAGAATTGTTGACTTTTTTCAGGGTCTCTATCTCTCTCTTGAAGTAATTTTTGCTACCTGTATTTGCTTTCTTATCTCATATTTGAAGTGATCAATCTTTGCTTGTATTTGCTCATTTAGGTCATTCTTTAATTCACAGATCATTTTAATTTGAACCTTTTGAACTTCTTGTCTGACATTTCATCAACTTTGCTGTCCATGGGTTCTTTTATAATAGTGTCCTGATTTGTTTGGGGCACTTTCCCCCCTTAATTTTTTCATGTTGTCTATATGACTTCCTTCCTTGCAGTGTGGATCTGATACATTACAGTTTCTACCCTATATTCTTGTAGTATCCGTGCAGATTGTCCCTACCTCACCTTGATGTTGGGCTTCCAGGCCCTGCTGGTGTCCCTCAATGTATGCTACTGCAACTAAACGTGGTGGCGGCAATAGCTGAGTAACTTTAGATAATAGTTGAGGTGCCCCAAGATGGATGCAATGTCTTAGAGATGGGGGTGAAGTGGTAGGCCTTACACTATCTTTAGAATGACTGCTCTGAGATGCAACTGCTTCTAGGCCCTGTCTGTTGTCAGAAAGTTAGGGGTATTGTGTGGGGAAGGCTATGGCAATGACTGCAGCGTCCCATGATGGAAGTGGGTTAGGTTTTGGCTCCCAGGTGTGGAGGGGATGAACTCGGCCCCACCCTGGACCTGGTCTCCCACAAGTTGATGAGGGCAGATCTCATCTGGGCCTGACCTCCTGTGGTAGTCTATTGGTTGGAAGGGGCTCCAGTTGGTGTCAGCCTGTGGAGGGATATACCCAGGCCTTCTGTGAGCCTGGGTCCTGTGCAGGCCAGTGTGGGCAGTTTCCCATTGGCTAATTTGAATAGTTTCTCTGACTTCAGGACATAGAGGCTATCCTTGGTTGTTTGCTCCCTGGACACAGAGTGAGAACTAGATAAAGGGAAGAGATCCATGTAGGGGCTGAGTAGATTGCCCATGAAGAAAGGAATAGTTTTTAGATTTGCCTTCAAAATTTAGTTGACACAACTCTTGTGAAATTTGTGAAATTTTATTACAGAGATTGATATAGCGATTTAGGCAGGAAGGACTGAGAGACAGAACTAGAATGGCAGCTCTTTGGAGGACATGCAGAAGATATTTTAAAAAGGAGAGGATGAGGTAAATGACCCTTGGTTATTGCAACTTTCCTAGAGCTTTCAATGTCTTGAAAAAACTTAAATTCTCAATAAATATTAGTTGAAAGAAAGAACAAAAGATCTATTTCAAGGTTTTCAGACTGAGCAAGTAAGTGGATGTTGGTGTTCGTGTTAATTTGGAGATATACAAAGATACTTACTCTACATGGCAGATTGGGGGTGGAGGGTGTTAGTGGCAATGATTCATTCAGGTCTGGATTTATCCAGCTTTATCTGACATTAAAACTTCCATACAGAAACATCTGATATGACAATGGGAATAACGTTTTAAGCATATAACACATGGTGTTTTTTTCCCTCAAAACAACAACAGAAATGCAGTATCCAACCCACAAAAGAACATTGCTACACATGGAGAACAAACAGTTTTCAGTTTTAAAGAAAATAAAAAAGGATAAGTATTTGTGATATAGCTATGTAAAGAAAAATTTGGGATTTATTTATTTATTTCATACATGTTGGAGTTTAAAATTAAAATATATAACATACATGATACTCACTTGGGAAAATAGTATTATTTTCACTAGCACCCACATTTGGAAAAAGGTCAGTATTATCCTATGAGACTTGTTAAATCCCTAAAAGGATCACCAAAAACAAAACAAAACAAAACAAAATAAAACAAACAAAGTATATATAACTTCTTTGCAAAAGCAGAGGTAATGAAAAGGTACACAGATATTTTAAAAATGAAACCAATACTTATTAAGGACCTATTATATACCAGGCATTATGAAGTATTTGTCTCACTTTATTTTCTAAAATCTATTCCTGATAGGCTGGTCAAAATTTGCCTAAAATGACAAATCAAATGATATCAATGAAGTGTAAATTAAAAAATAAATATACAGATTGAAAAATTGGAAGGAATTTATACACTTACAAAATGTGAGTACATGATCACATATTTGTGAAATAATATTTTTCTATGAAGAAAAGATTCATAAATACCATAAAAGTGATGAGCCTGAGGTTTGCATCAGACAGATCTGGGTTAAAAACCACATATAGAAATTATTTTCTTTATGACTTTGGCCATATGATGTATTCCCTCTGAGGTGCAGTTTTATCATCTGTTAAATGAGAATGATGCTATTCTCTACCTCATAGAACTATTTTGCTATAAAATTAGATGTATTCTTTTATTCGGCAATAATTTATTGTGCTCCTAATAACTAGGCATTATCCTAGACAGTGAGGTTAAAGCAGTTAAAATCAAGGCCCTGTCTTCATAAATTCACATTTTAGCTTTGATGAGAGGGAGTAATAAAATAAACAAGAAATATAAAATATGCTAGATGGTGGGAAATGCTACAAAGACAAGTAATGCCAAGAAGGAGGGGGATACATAAGTTGCATGAGAATGGGCTTGCTATTTTATATAGGGTGATTAGAAAAGTAATCCCTAGTGTGGTGACACTTGGATAAATATTTAAGGGAAGTGAGATAACAAATTATGCATTTGTCTTGGGAAGAGCATTTTAAGCAGAAGGAGCAGCAAATGTAATATCCCTGAGACCTGCTTGGCATCTTCAACAAAAAGCAAGGCGACTAATGGGGAGACACATTCATAGAGAGAACAAGGAGTCAGATCACATAGAGCTATGAACAATGTAGTAGCAGAATTTGACTTGGATTTTTACCAGATTGCCTACACTACTACCTTGAAAATAGCTGAGAGGTCAAGTACCAAACCAGGAAGACCTCTAGAAGGCTATTATAATCATTCAGATGACTGTAGCCACCTTGTAGAGTGCAATTTGATTAAGGGTAGAATCAATGAAGATGGTAAGAAGTTAAACAATTGTGGACATAAATTAAAGGTTAAATCAGGAGGATTTGTTGATAGATATAATAATGATAATAATGGAGAGAAAAAGAGATGTTAAAGATGAACATAAGATTTTGGGGTTGATTAAGAATGAAACAAATTCTTAGAAATGTAAATCACTTTGGAAAGTGAATTATTTTCAAGAACTTTAAAGTTTTCAGAGAGTTTTAGTTATTTGCTAATAACAAGTTTGCCAAATCTAGCATTTTATAAAGCTGTATTTTTTGGGGGGTGGGAGGTACAAGGAATTGAACTCAGGGGCACTTAACCACTAAGCCATATCACTAGTTCTTTTTCACATTTTATTTAGAGACAGGGTCTTGCTGAATTTCTTAGGACTCGATAAGTTGATGAGACTGGCTTTAAACTCATGATCCTCCTGTCTCAGCCTCCTGAGTCACTGGGATTACAGACATGTACCACCAGGCCTGGAAAGGCAGTATTTTTATTCAAGTGACTTTCCTTCTTCTACAGTTAATTAGAATTATTTTAGTAAAGAGCTATTAAGGCTGAGCTTCTTTGCTCTTTCATTTTATCTTCAATATTTATTTATTTTAAAAATGATCTGGTAATTTAATTTTAATTGACAAATAAAAATTCTATGCATTTATTGTATACAACATGTTGCTTTGAAATACACTCACAAATTGTGGAATTGATAAATAGAGCAAATTACCTTATATATCATCTCACATAAAACTGTTGTGTGTGCCATGGAGGTGGGGGAGAACCCACAAGACAGAATACTTGATTTTTAAATTTTACTTAAAAATCTATTCTCAGCAACTTTCAAGATGGGTTGTGCTTCTTTACAAATGAGACAGACAAAATGAAGTTCTGTTACCTCATAACATATTCCACAACTAAGCACAAGTGATTTGGGCATTTATTTATAACAAGCTCTACTTCATCAGCACAGAAATTTAATTTTTTGAATCTATCAGCATCTGATAACCTTGAAGTAGTTCAGGAAAAATTTTTTGTTCTAATCTGTCAATCTAACCCCCAATTTGATGCCTACCTTTTCAATGAACTTATTTTATTTATTGCGGACCTATTCTGGTAAAAACAATTTCCTTACAGAATTAATTAGCCTACAGGGAAATATTTCATTATGAATAGATGCATAATGATGCCTATTAAGGCTCCTTGAAATTGAAGTTAAATAAAATTTCCAGTTTATGTCTTTACTGAGTATTTTATTCCCTCTTCATACAAGCCACCTATAGGGAACATGGAAATATTTTAAAAAATAATAATCTTCATCTTCCCAGTAAATATATTTTCTGAATATGAAAAAGGAATTTACCAAGATCAATTTAAATGCACAGTGTCTCTGACATTGATGGTCATTCTTAGAGAAAATTATTATTTAATGCTTTGTGTCAGTTTTAATATTGATAAATGAAGACAGAATACTTGATTTTTTAATTCCCTTCTAAGATTTTGATTATTTTTTTAGTCACTCAAGGAGGATTTTTATATTGTTTACTTTTATTACTAATATTTTCATAAATAGAATACTGCTTCTTATAATCTTTTTAAAAATTTTAACCTGTAATTTGTTATATAAGACAATAGAATACATTACAATTCATTTTACACATATGGAACACAATTTTTCATATCTCTGGTTGTACACAAATGGTCACATCCTTCATGTACTTAGGGTAATAATGACCATCACATTCCACCATCTTTCCTACCCCTATATCCCTTCTCTTCCCTTCCCTCCCCTTTTCCCCTTTGCCCTATCTAGAGTTCATTTAATCCTCCCACTGTCCCCCCACAGCATATTATGAATCAGTATCCTTAAATCAGAGAAATCATTCTGCATTTGGTTGTGGGGGATTAGCTATTTTCACTAGCATTATATTCTCCAGCTCCATCTATTTACCTGTAAATTCCATGATTATACTCTCTTTTAATGCTGAATAATATTCAATTGTGTATATATACACCACAGTTTCTTTATCCATTCATCTACTGAAGGACATCTAGGTTGGTTCCACAGTTTATCTATTGTGAATTGTGCTGCTATAAACATTGATATGGCTGTGTCCCTGTAGTATGCTGTTTTTAAGTCCTTCGGGTATAGACGGAGGAGAGGGATAGCTGGGTCAAATGGTGGTTCCATTTCCGATTTTCCGAGGAATCTCCATACTGCTTTCCATATTGGCTGCACCAATTTGCAGTCCCACCAGCAATGTATGAGTTTGCCAATAAATGAGATGGATCCAAACTAAAAAACTTCTTGAAAGCTAAATAAACAATCAGTGACATGAATAGATAGCTTGCATTTTGAGAGCAAATTTTTACCACACACAGTCTCTGTGATCAGAAGAGCACTAATCTCTAATATAAATAAAGAACTCGAAAATCTTAACACCAAAAGAACAAATGACCCAATCAATAAATGGGCCTAGGAACTGAACAAACACTTCTCAGAAGATGATATATGCCGCAGTCTGGCTTGGCACAAAATAACTGAGCCACCACAAAAGCCTTGTAGATTCAAACAGCAACTCTTTATTCTCGAACTCTCACTTGGGGGGGGGGGACTCAAGGAGCAGGCGCCTGAGGCAGCAGGATACGCCCTATTCCCAGCAGGATCCACCTAAAACCCGGATCTGCCCTAATCCCTGAGCAAGATCACCTTTCATGCAATGTCACTGCAAATGACTGGGTCCAAGGCAAGCCCATTTCCACAATGGAGAGTCCTCCCTCTAAGCAACATTGGGTAGGCTGACAAGGAAATTGCCATGCGTCATTCCTACTTGGCTATGGCTCTTAGCAGATATAGAATCAATCAACGAATATATGAGAAAATGTTCTACATCTCTAGAAATTAGAAAAATGCAAATCAAAACTACTCTAAGATATCATCTCACTCTAGTCAGAATGGCAGCTATTGTGAATATAAACAACAATAAGTGTTGGTGAGGATGTGAGGAAAAAGGCACACTCATACATTTATTTCCATTCTTATTTGTTTTAAATTCAAACTGGGTTTATATCCTTGCAAACTTCAACAGCTTTGTGACTAGAAAATTCCAAGAATTTTAATTATTAAATTATTTAATTATTTAATAGTGCATAATTAATACATAGGACAATGCTCGAAAGAGAGCAGTGTCAAATATTATAAACATTGAAATCATTAACAAAGTTTTCTGGGTCATTAAGCTATCCCCTTATTCCTAGGTAATCCTTTCAGTTTCTCACCTATAGTATATTGTTAAATAAGAAATATAAGAACTAGGGACATAACCAAATTTGTGGTAAAGAATTTGTGTTTTCCATTAAAGGAGCATTGCATTGAGAAGAAATGTTAAAATCATTAGTTTAAATTGAATATTAATGTAATTCAAAACTACTAGAGTGCTTCTTTGCAGAGTGTGGGGCATGGTAGATATGATATATCACTTTTGGCCTATTTTCCCATGAAAATTGAACCATACTAAGCTAATAAAACTGAATAAACTGTCTATTCAAGAACAGAGAATTCCACTGTTGTGCCTCATAACTTCTGTCATAAGAACTGAGCTTAATTCTGAAATTTGACTTTTAGGATCACATGATTCCTTACCTTTTTCCACTACTAACTTTGCAAAGGGATCTTGTGTCCATATTTTCTATTAGCATATTCTGGTATCTTTTTTATGTATATCTAGATTCAACTGGAAATAATTTTGGTATAAGGATCAGGGTAGGGATTTAATTGTCCCTATATGATTTATTGGGTAATATATGCACAATACTCAGAATGATTTCAATTGCAAGTAACTGAAATTATGATTTAACCTGAGTCAAATAATAAAGAAAATTATTGGCTCATGTTCAGAGGTCAGGTGGAATTCAGCATTGATTCTTCTGGTGCACCCAGTTTCCCTTGAGAGAAACTTTGCTGTGCCACCCACAGTTTCTGCTTTATCATAAAGATCCATCATTATCCTAAAGATCTTATATTTGAGACTAATTAGCTGCGGAAGTTCTAACCTTCACATACATATGCCACAATATCAACAACCACAGAGATACTGCTTCTGAGACTTATGCCTACTAGATCCCCCCGGTTTACGTACTTTCCCTATTCAAGACAGTCTCTGTGATCGGAAAGAGCACAGAACTGAATGGGCTTACGGGTTTTATAACAGTCAGCAGTCACATTTGGAGCTGGTGGACAAAAGATGCTCTAAATGCTAGAAATAGAAGGAGTGAATACCACAACAAAAAATCTGGGTCACAACTACCCACTATAACCATTTTTTGTACCCATTGATTAGAAAGTACATTTTCCATTCTGCTCCATTTATTTGTTTGGCTCTTCCTTTGTCAGTACCTCATTATATTTGTAATGCTTTGTTATACTTTCATATGTAGTAGGTCAGCCTCTCCCATTTGTCTTCTTTTTCCAAACTTTGGTTACTATTCTCACATTTCTTCTTTCATACACATTAGATATATTCTCTCAAGATATTTAAAAATATTTCACTGGAATTTGTTGAAGAATGAACTAAGTTGTTGATTCATTAAAAACAATTGATATATTTAAAATTATACATCTGTTTTATTCAAGGAAAGTTACATATTTTCCCATTTAATTTTTTTAAATCCATAAATTGTTTTAAATTTCACTACAAGTTATTCCTGTACATTTCTTGTTGAGTATATTAATAAATATTTTGGCTTTGATTTTTGGTATCACCTTCTTTCACTATGAATTTAGCTATTATTAGTATGTAGAATAGCTATTACTTTGTGTATAATAATTTTATGAATTTACAGTTTTCTGAATCACCCTATTGAATATAATATTTTCCAATGTTTATTTCCTTGAATTTCTGTAGAGATAATCACAATATCTGCAATTATGTTTGTTCCTTCACTCCACAATATTTCTATAACACATTTTATTCTTTTATCCAATTTGTTTGGCTAATACCTAATTATAGCACAAAATTTTAAGAAGTATACATTATTTTTAAAGCTTATTGATATTGACTTACATGTAGAATGATTTTTCTACATATAAATCAAAATCAGCTTCAAAAAT
Source organism: Urocitellus parryii (assembly GCF_045843805.1). NCBI lineage: Eukaryota > Metazoa > Chordata > Mammalia > Rodentia > Sciuridae > Urocitellus > Urocitellus parryii. The sequence goes on from NC_135547.1 coordinate 52,547,701, forward strand.
AATTTATGAAAAACCTTCTTTCACAGAATGTTAATATGTATTTTATTTTTTGTGATTCTGTGAAAGTGCTATCATTTCAATGCATTATAAGTTGAAGGCACACTTAAAGATAATAGATTTCAAACTTTAGGGTTCATTAAAATTACTGGAAGGCTTATTAAAATTCAGATTCTAGGTTTTACCCCCCGAGATTCTAATCAGCAGGCACCAGAACTATCAAATAATAGGGAATACAACAAGTAGATTCTTTTTTTTTTTTGTATTTCAATCCAAATGCTCTTATTATTTTACTTGTAAACATTATGTGGCTCTTATTTATCTATAATGGTATAAATTCAAAAATCAAAGGAATTTTACATTAATGTTAATACATGAGATTGTCTGTAATTTGTCTTTGTTTACTAGTCAGATTTTTGCATTAATGCTTCATAAAAAATGAAATAGAATTCCTTTTTTATATATGGAATACTTTGTAAGCATTCAAAATAGCTTTTCATTAAATGTTTAAAGAATTGATTACTAAGCTATCTAGTCTTCACACATTTTAGTGGGATAAAACCAGTTGACCCTCTACTTAAAAACTTTGACCAATTTCTTGATTATTCCTATTTTCTTAGGCTCTTGAATTTTGTGATTCTGTGTTAGTTAGCTTTGTGTCTCTGGTACCAAATACTGACAAGAACAACTTAGTGTAGAAGAAGTTTATTGTGGCTCACATTTTCAGAAGTCTCAGTTCATGGTCAACAGGTTCCTTCTCTTTCAGCCTGAGGTGAGGCACTCCATCTAGGCAGCAGTGTGTAGCAGAAAGCCTTTCAGTTTATGGTGGGTAGGTGGAAGCGGGGAGAGTTGGGGGAAGGAGAGAGAGGGAGACAGAGAGGAAAAAGGAGAAGAAGAAGAAGAGGAGGAGGAGGAAGAAGAGATAGAGAGAAAGAGAGAAAGGAGTTAGGGATAAAATAACATTTTCCATGTTATGCCTCCAGTCTCCAGAGATACATTTCCTCCAGTTAGTTTCCACTTCCCAGTAGCTCATCCAACTGCCAGAGCCCTCATGATCCAATTATTGCATCAAAGCCCCACCTCTGAACCTTGCTCCATTCGGAGACCATGCTTTCAACACATGAGACTTTTGGCTCATTTGTTTTAATTAGTTTCAGATTACAGTAGAATGCAGTATGACATATCATACATAAATGGAGTATAAGTTTTCATTTTTATGATTATACATGATATAAAATCCTACTGGTCATATAGTCATATGTACACATTGGGTAATAACGTCCAATTAATTCTCCTATCCTTCCTACCTCTATACTCCCTAGCCTCCCTTCACTCCTCTGTGTTTAATCCAAAATACCTCTATTCTTCCCTAGCACATGGCCCCTACTCCACTGCCTTTATTGTGAGTAAGCAAGCATCCACATATCAGTGAAAACATTCAGCCTTTGTTTTTTTGGTGTTTGGCTTATTTTGCTTAGTGGTATATCCCCAGCCCTTTTTAATTTGAGACAGGTTCTTGTTTAGGGCCTTGCTAAATTGCTGAGGCTGGCTTTGAACTGTGCTCTCAGCCTCAGCATCCTGAGCTGCTGGAATTACAGGGATGCACCACTGTGCTTGGCTCCATTTCACTTTCTTTTTGCTGTTCTTTATCAGTGATTTCTTAAACTCTATCTTTCAACACTTTGAAAGCTTTTCTATGGCTTTTTAATTTTTTCTGAGAGTTATTTAAATTATGTAAGTATTATTCTTTCATAGTATCTTTTTGTATTTCTTATTTGAAAAAAATAATCACCATTTCTTCTAAGATATGTTTCTTACCGTGTTTCATTTTCTTTTTTTTTAGAGTCTGTCCTCAAAGTCTTTTAATCTTTTATTATTTGTTCCTATATGAGAATGGATAATACAAAATCTGATTTGAAGTTCTGAGTACAAGTATGAGTTAGTTGGTCTAATTTTCTGGAAATTAATGATCTCATGATTTCAACTTTGTTCTTGAACTTATTAGCTTCTCTGGAGAAGCTACTTTCCATCTCCTGACTTCAAGTGAATATTGATGCCAGCCTTCTAAGAGCCAAAAAGGTTAAAGCGGCTGAGAGGGAATTGCTCAGCACCAAGAAAATAATTTATTAATATTTATAAATTCTTCTTAATTTTGGTATGGTAATAACATAATATAGATTTAAAATATATTTTTGCTAAAAGCACCAGGTCTTCACTTGAGCCTGCATGTGTCCAACAGGTAACTAAAAGAAGGATAAAAACTTGGCATCTCTGTCTCAATTTGTATCTACATCTTTTTACCTTAAACTTTGGGTCAGATTCCTGCTCCCCTGTGCACATAGACATGTTACACATTTAAAGAGCATTTGCATAAAGTTGATAATGATGCTTAAGGATGAAGGCATCAAAGATAATAGCAGCTAAGATATTTTCAAAATTTTTAGGAACACCATAATAAATCAATATATTATCAGCTGCCAGGTTTTATAATATTCTATTACAGACCCCTGGAATAGCACTGAGAAGTCTCCAGTCATTTCCCTAAACCTAAAGGAACTAACTCCATCTTGCCTTTCTGATTTGTCCTTTTCTCCTGAGTCATCATCTCCTATACTTACCTTAGATTCTAGGAACAGATAGCCTTATAGTCAGATCACCTCATGATGAGACTCTTCACCCCGGCTGGTAGAGGAAGCAACTACTCCATCATGGGAACTGAGACTGCCCCTAGAATCAGGAGTAATTATCTCATGATGAGAACCAAATTGCCTCCTTAAACAATGATGACTTCCCTGTAGCCAGGGTGATCTTGCAGAACTAGACATGAGGTAATCATCAACAAGACCATACTCTGACCAAGATTACCTGCTCTGCCAGACATGCAAAACAGCAACCCTTAATTTCATTCCCCTTGCAATAAAACCTCAAAGCTCTTGTAAGCACCTTGAAGACAAATTTTAGGTCAAATCAACCTCTTTGTTCTTACTGCTGCAGCCACACTGAATAAAGCTCCTTTCCTGCCTTCACCATTACTCTGTCTTCAATTGACTTTTAGGGATGATGACTGAACCTAGTCTTTTGGGATCCTCAGAACCAAGGCTTTTCTTGAACACTAGTAACAATCCTACACAGTTATCTCTAGTGTTCTCCAATTCAGAAGACTTCTGTTTCAATTGTTCAAAATATATGTATATATATATATATATATATATATATATATATATATATATATATATATAGTTTGCTGAGATTGAAATATTTGATTTGAAATTCTATTTCTTAAGCAAGTTTTCTAGTTATCCTCTTTATTTTACAATCCCTTTCTTGCTCCACTTCTAGTAGCATTTGCTACTACCAATTTCTGAGTCTTTTAGGGTTCTGCAGCATTAACTGGATTTTCTTCACTAGTAAGTTGGATTCAATTTTCTCTAGTTTGCTAAATCATCTATTGCCCATCTATCTTTCTTTAGTTTTCTTGCTTTATGGCTCAAAATATCATAATTTATATATGGGGGAAGGAAAGTAAGATTATGAGGCAGTAAAAATAAATACAGATATTGACTACTACAACCCTGCCCAATCTTAAAACACTTCCTTTTTTCTGTTTTTATTTGATTGTTATTGTTGTTGTAAGTTATTGAAGTTTCTTTGTTGCTTTTCATAGGTACCTTCTATAAATGTTCCATTAACATATATATTCTAATACTCAAGCTGCCCCTAGACACTCAAAGCCCTTTGCCTTTGTCTAGTGATTTATCTAAAATTTTACTATTCTTGTTAAGATTCGATATAAGCCAGACTTCTAAGCTATCTCCCTGAAAATTACTCACTCCTTGGTTACTTCTCATATATACGTGAAATATACATAATAAGAAAATTGTTTTTCAATTGTTAATCTGTGTTTTGTTCCAGGAGTTCATCTTAGTGAAGAACTAAGGGAAGAGGAAAATTAATTTTCCTCTCCTATAATACATGTGAATTCTCTGACATATAGTGATAATTATTCAGTTCTAAAACATTGTTATAAGTGTATGTTCTGTTTAATTGATGAAATAAATAATGAAGCACATAATGTGATGTCACCCAATATTCAAAATTAATAACTCCTGCAATGACAATTGATTCACCTGTTATAAAGAATTTTTCTTTTTTGTACTTTTTCCTGTCTTCACTTTTATTCCACACACTAGTTCAAATGTTGGAGAGATCCATTTTTACAAAATGGACAGGAGATCCTCAGATTGTCTATTTAATCAGATGTCCTGCTTAAAACAACTGTGGGACAATCTAATATCGAAAAAGAATAATGGCTTTTTTGTGAAGCAGAAAGATTACAGTAAACTTGCTTGGACATTTTCGTAAGAAGGAACTTTGGTCTTCAACCTTCTGTGGAGTAAGAATGAAATGAAATGAACACATTCCCAAAAAACTTTTTTAGAATCAATGTTCATAGTGTCTTACCACCAAGTTTTACTATGAAAGAAATTGGCAAAAAAAAAACTAGCATAGCAATTGAAAAGCAATCTTGATGGAGGGTATATAAGAGGGACATGCACATATGGTTGATGCTAAGCCCAACTGCTGTGGTTATTTAGTTGAAGTTATCCTTGCCAACAGTTTAACACTCCAGAAGACAACATGTGTTTATCTCAATAGGGCTCTTTATTTTATGGTGCTTTTCTTGAATGTCAACACAGCTATAAAAGGAGAATTAAAGCTTTTAGACATGTTATAACTGAAACCTTTTTGACACTACATACACTATAGCTGATGAATGTCAACTGAGGCTTCCTGTGGAGTGCTCAATGAAATATAATAAATCAACTAAAAATACAACTATAAGCATTTTGAAAAATATAAGGGTCACAGCAGAATAAACCAACTGTTCCATCTATGTCAATTACACTGCAGCCATTTGTTGGGGATATTCTTCAGGCTCAGTCAAGTAGACATTGACATTTATTTTTTATCAGAAACAGAAAAGGATTCTTATTGTTGTCTTTTAATGCATTCTTTTAACATAGGTAGAATAGTGTCTGCCAGATTTCTTCACTGGAGAGACACTTTCTCCTTGGTAAATGACTAATAATCTATACATAGATATTTTGAGTGTATATCTCCCTCACTTGCACACTTCACTCAATACAATTAAATCTATTCATAGAGTTTTCCTGCATTAGTTGCTACTACAATGGTTGTAAAAATTATGATTTTACA